>NC_091057.1:87008669-87309973 GCF_000393655.2 Nicotiana sylvestris | reverse complement strand
AAAACAAAAAATAAAACTATTAATAGTGATAATTCACTTTTTATTTTTTTATTTTTTTTTTGGTTTTGTTTTGTGTTGGACAAAAATGAAGAAGGGGTGTTGGGTTAATGGACTGGGTCGACCCAGTTCGAAATGGACTGGGTCGTAGGGAAGATTGGGCCATTTTTTGGGCCTATAGCTTGAAATTGAAGAAGAGGCCCAATTCCGACTTTCTTTATATTTTCGCTCTCTTTTCTTCTTTTATTTTTCTAAAACTAAATTATAAAAATACTTAAACTATTATTAAGAACTAAATTAAGTTATAAAGGCGCAAATTAACTCCCAATAACAATTAACGCACAATTAAGTATTAATTAAGCATAAAATTGTATATTTGGACATTAAATGCTAAAAATGCAAACGATGCCTATTTTTGTAATTTTTAGTTTTTGTAAAACAATTTTAATTACTAACAATTGTAGAATTAAATCCTACATGCAAAATGCGACATATTTTTGTATTTTTTATTAATTTAGCGAATAAACACGCACAGACAAATACAAATAATTCTTCAAAATATCACAAAATTGTACACCAAAGAAAAATCATTTTATTTTTGAATTTTTTGGGAGTAATTCTCATATAGGGCAAAAATCACGTGCTTACAGCTGCCCCTCTTTGCCCGGAGACACGAAGGGTTTTCGTGCAAAGATAAAGCGAGCGATTTTTGCCCATCCGAGTACTCCGTTGAAGCATTTTTTGAAAAAGATTTGACCGAACCTTTGCTTCAAAGGTTTCCTACATATCCTGGGCTAAACAGGAATCAGGTCAATGTAGTTCGAGAAATTTTGGTAGCTGGGACTACCGTTGGACTGCAATGTTACTGTTGTTGCATGTTATTACTACTGCTTACCGATCTCCTTGTTACACCGTGCTTAAAAAAAACAAGAAGCTAGGCTAGAGTACAATTTGTTTTTGTTGCCTTGCTTCCTTGTCTGCTTGCATTTCTTTCGGTGCTTTACTTCTTTTGACACATGTACTTGAGTTTGTACTGTGACCTCTTGTTGCAACCTTCTGTTTCCCGGTGCCGGGGAATTTTATTGTTTCCTGCTGGGGATTCCTATTGTAACCCTCTGTTTTATTGTCCTCTGACTTGATTTTGAAATGTATGCCTCTGTTATCTGGGCGGGCTCCCAATTTTAATACTTGAAAATTAAAGACTTGAAATGTATGCCTCTGTTATCTGGGCGGGCTCCCAAGTTCAATGCTTGAAAATTAAAGACTGAAATGTATGCCTCTGTTCTATGGGCGGGCTCCCAACTTCAACAACAACTTTAAAAATGAATGTCATTCCTCTCTTCAACCAATACATCGCCATTCTGTTCTTCAGGGGGGGCTCCTGATTTCAACAACTTTAAAAAATAAAATCCTATTCGAGGGCGGATGAACCCGAAATATCCTATTCGAGGGCGGATGAACCCAAATATCCTATTCGAGGGCGGATGAACCCAAAATATCCTATTCGAGGGCGGATGAACCCAAAATATCCTATTCGAGGGCGGATGAACCCATATATCCTATTCGAGGGCGGATGAACCCAAAATATCCTATTCGAGGGCGGATGAACCCAAATATCCTATTCGAGGGCGGATGAACCCAAAATATCCTATTCGAGGGCGGATGAACCCAAATATCCTATTCGAGGGCGGATGAACCCAAAATATCCTATTCGAGGGCGGATGAACCCAAATATCCTATTCGAGGGCGGATGAACCCAAATATCCTATTCGAGGGCGGATGAACCCAAATATCCTATTCGAGGGCGGATGAACCCAAAATATCCTATTCGAGGGCGGATGAACCCAAAATATCCTATTCGAGGGCGGATGAACCCAAATATCCTATTCGAGGGCGGATGAACCCAAAATATCCTATTCGAGGGCGGATGAACCCAAAATATCCTATTCGAGGGCGGATGAACCCAAAATATCCTATTCGAGGGCGGATGAACCCAAAATATCCTATTCGAGGGCGGATGAACCCAAATATCCTCTTCGAGGGCGGATGAACCCAAAATATCCTATTCGAGGGCGGATGAACCCAAAATATCCTGTTCGAGGGCGGATGAACCCAAAATATCCTGTTCGAGGGCGGATGAACCCAAAATATCCTGTTCGAGGGCGGATGAACCCAAATATCCTATTCGAGGGCGGATGAACCCAAATATCCTATTCGAGGGCGGATGAACCCAAATATCCTATTCGAGGGCGGATGAACCCAAATATCCTATTCGAGGGCGGATGAACCCAAATATCCTATTCGAGGGCGGATGAACCCAAATATCCTATTCGAGGGCGGATGAACCCAAATATCCTATTCGAGGGCGGATGAACCCAAATATCCTATTCGAGGGCGGATGAACCCAAATATCCTATTCGAGGGCGGATGAACCCAAATATCCTATTCGAGGGCGGATGAACCCAAATATCCTATTCGAGGGCGGATGAACCCAAATATCCTATTCGAGGGCGGATGAACCCAAATATCCTATTCGAGGGCGGATGAACCCAAATATCCTATTCGAGGGCGGATGAACCCAAATATCCTATTCGAGGGCGGATGAACCCAAAATATCCTATTCGAGGGTGGATGAACCCAAAATATCCTATTCGAGGGTGGATGAACCCAAAATATCCTATTCGAGGGCGGATGAACCCAAATATCCTATTCGAGGGCGGATGAACCCAAAATATCCTATTCGAGGGCGGATGAACCCAAAATATCCTATTCGAGGGCGGATGAACCCATTTTCAAAATCTTGGAATTGTCTTACCTCCGACTGTTTTTCTTCGAATCGTGTTGTCTTGCTATCTCTTAAAACTTGAATTGATTTCCTCGTTCTTCCGAGAAAATTTTCGACAATGGCAGAAAATCTTCTGCCCCAGTTTTGGTGCTTTTCCTTGTTCTCCAGGTGGACGCCTGACTTCTGATATTTCAACTGTTCTTCCTTGTTCTCTAGGTGGATGCCTGATTGCTGATACTTCAACTGTTCTTCCTTGTTCTCCAGGTGGACGCCTGACTGCTAATACTTCCATTTCTCTTCCTTGTTCTCCAGGTGGACGCCTGATTTCTTCTTCAATTTTTCATCCTCCGCTCTGCTTTGTTCTTGCTTGTTGGGGATAATACCACTGTGGGAGTCTCCTTTCTTCCCCTCCTTCAAATTCAATTTTTTTTTTCAGAATTTATTTTCTCTCAACACTGCTGGGGATAAAAGTGTTATCTTCTTGGGATAACGTTGTTGAGGATAATGCTGCTGGGGAATTTTATCCCTTTAAATTGATGCATCATTCTTCTGGAAGCTGCTGGGGATGATAATGGTTTTTGCTCTTATGAGCACAAATGTCATCCCTTTGTTCTGTCTGCTGGGGAACAACTTCTTTTATTAAAACTTGTTATGCTGGGGGTAAAACTGGTTCAAAGACCACTTCCCTTGAGACTGGTGCTATATTCATTTTACCCTGAATGGGTATCTGACTTCCAGAAAAATTTCCAAATGAAAGGAAAATTTTCTGCCCCAGTTTGACAGTCTCCCTTATGGCCTGTATTTCTGTCATCAATGCCACTTCCTTTACCTGTTTCAATTTAAACAAAATTTGTTAGTTTAAAACGCGGTGGTTGGTTGTGATACTCCCACTGGGATGGTTTTCCCTTTTCCCTTCCTTGCTCTGCGTTCCACAACTTGTTGGGGATGATATTATTTGCTGGGGATAATCCTTTTCTGCTGGGGATATCCCTCTTCTTTCGTGGCATGGCTTGGAAACTTGCATTTTCCCGACCTTTTAGTCTCGCATGAATTTCCCAAATCATGCTTATTGTTTTTCTTGTTTTGTCCATGGGCTCTGGTCTTGAGGTTTAATAACCTTTGATTTCGGCAAGGATATCCCTCTTGACACTCGTCAATCCTTTTGCTGGGGATATCTTTCTTGACACTGGCCTCGCGCTTGTTCCTTCCTGACTATATCACTTGGATGTACTAGTCATATCCTATCTTGGAAAGCTGATGGCCTATTTTGAAATCATTTCCCACTGGTTCTGACCAAACAGACTCTACTGGGGAATTTTTCTATGAAAGGAAAAGATAAAAGGGAACAGAATAAAAGACAACGGAAAAAGATGACTCTTTAACAAAAGAAACTATAAATAAAACCCTATCAAACGCAGACACCGACTCTAATGGTCATGACATGCCTATGTGGCCTATCCTTCGTCAATCATCTTTCAAGATCTTCAATTGGCAATTCCCCATCTGATTCTTAATCTTATTCGACTTGTAGTGCCCGAAGGGTTTTCACTATCAAGCCTCTCTCATTTTGGGTTTTTCTCTCAACTTTCATCACCTTATGGTGCATGTGAAGGTTTTCACCGATAAGACTCTCTCATTTGTATCACTTTTCAGCTGGGGTTTTGGAGTGTTGCCGGTATGACTCTTTCTGTTGGAGATTAGAGTCCTTTCTGCTGTGGAACAAAATGTTATGCTCACCGGTGAGACTCTCATTTGTCTGACTTGAAATCTTTTGAAGACTGATCAGAAGGTCTTTCTTTGAACCGTAATGTGGGTTTTGGATAGGGCTAGAAAAAAAAGGTATTAAAGGCTCAAAAATGCATTAATTTTTGGGTTATTAGTTACAACCTTCGGAATTAGATTTATTTACAACAAATGCAACATTTGCCCCAGTTTCTTGCTTGGGGTTATTTTAATTGATTGGTTTTTTTTTTCATTTTTTTCAAAACTATGACCGAGCCGTGAAGCGCCTACGTATCCTCTTTGAGGAATCAGGTCAAACGTAGTTCCCAATTCCTCTTTTTTCATTTGACTTTCTTTTGTTTTTGTTTTTTTTTATTTTTCTTTTTCTTTTTCGTTTTTTTTTTTTTTTTTTTTGATGATTTTTCTTTACCTTCCAGGCTCGTATTTCCTAGTCGTTGCTATTGATTCCGAACGAGGGGTATGAAAGAAAATAAATAAGGCTCAAAAGGGGTAACGAAGGATAAAGTGTTTAGGTAGCAGAATAAAATGCCTTCGTCATTCCAGTCTTCAAAACATGCCAAGTGCAAACAACACAATTGAACAATAGATTTATAGTCTCTTCCGATGGTGCTGGACTTGACAATTATATTCAACATCTGTTTGTTCATTTGTCACTTCTAAAGCACCGTTGGACGATACTCTCATTCTCATTATTATGAACGACCCTCATGCCAATTTAGGCTAATCTTTCTTTAACGGTTTTCTTTGTGTTTAACTTGCCCCAGTTCCACATGACTCGGGCTCCAAATAATCTCAAACCGTTCTTATTTCCTTTAAATGCTTTGATCATCTTCCCAAGGTTTTATGATTAACTTTTAAGACTAGGCCCAAACTGTGTGCGCATGTCATGTCACTGGAATCGGCGCTGAACAAAATGATAAAAGGACTAAACAAAAGATGACTGGAAACAATAAAAGACCGGCTTTTGTATTAGACTACCGGTGAAATGGTTTGAATAATAAAACAAACAAAACAACCAGAATAAAATCTTAACACAACCTTGACAAAACTTAAACAAATTGATATGACAAACTGGAAAGATAAGAAGGTTTGACACAAGACAATATTCGGATTACAATCCTAATAATCCGAACAACAGAAATGACAACAAAATAAGACACCACCCGCTTCTCTTTTGCTAACCACGGAACGGAGCGTCCTCCCACTTTATCAAAATTGGCATCTTTAGCCACTGAGCTTTGCATCAGTATTGTCTAGACCATTTCCAACTTCGATATCGTCAACCTTAGTCAACAAGTCCCAATAGGATTCGAGTGCTTCTGCTATCAGGCCTGATCCCCGCAAAGTGTGTTTCTGGGTCTTGTATTTCCGGCTTACCACAAACCAACCACCTTCTTTCTTTGCGATTCAAAACAGGTTAGAATGGACTCCGTCGGTCCCCATTATTAATAACATTTTTTTTTCATTTTCTTTCTTTCTTTTTTTTCGATTTTTTTTTTCATTTCATTTTTTCTTTTTTTTTTCGATTTTTTTTTTCATTTTTTCTTTGGTTTTAATAAAACAAACTAATAAGACATTTTTTTTTCATTTTCTCAAAATTTCGGCAGAGTTTTGACAGTATTTGGGCATTGGTTTTCTTTCAAAAATAAACAGTCAATTCCCTAACCGCTATTTCTTTTTTTCAATTTTAAAATATTATTCATGATATTCAAAAGTCAGTCAACACACAAATCCGGATCAAATAAATGCGCAAGTAGCAGCAAGTAAGATGCATCAGGATGGTCATTTGTTTTTTGGTACACCTGTCCTAGACAGACCCAACCCCTGTGTTGAGTCTCCAAAGTCAAATGCACGTGATGCAAACAATCGCTCCTACTAGGGATCCGGCATGAAGCTGAGTTATTCTAAGTGAAAAAACCTGAGGCATATTGATCTAGCCCTGGCTTACCCAAACGGACAGTTTGAGCCGAAGCGGGGGCAACGTACCGGGAGCACGAAAGTCTACCCGGCCTAGTTACTTGTCCCAACTCCGTCTTATTTGGTATGACTTTAACAGAAAGGTGGGTCACGCGCACGTGTACACCATAAATTCAGAAGACTCAGAAAGAAGGGGGTTTCGTAGCAGTTGTATATATTCATAATTCAAATAATATTAAAGCGGTAAAAAGCAACATTTAGCATATTAGCATATAAACAGTTGAAAATCATATAATAAATAAAGCCAATTATTGCAGTTATCTTAAGCTTGAATTCTTTAACCCTGAACCAGTGGTTCTGGGCCAAGTCCCCAGCAGAGTCGCCAGAGCTGTCACACCTCCTTTTTCCGCACCCGCGAGGGTGCAAGGGAGTTTTTCCAATTAAAGGACAATCGAGACGGGATTGGTTTATTTATTTCAGAGTCGCCACTTGGGAGATTTAGGGTGTCCCAAGTCACCAATTTTAATCCCGAATCGAGGAAAAGAATGACTCCATATTACAGTCTGCGTACCAGAAATTCGGATAAGGAATTCTGTTAACCCGGGAGAAGGTGTTAGGCATTCCCGAGTTCCGTGGTTCTAGCACGGTCGCTCAACTGTTATATTCGGCTTGATTGTCTGATTTTATACAAATATGAACTTATGTGCAAATTTTATCTTTTAACCGCTTTATTATTATTGTTTTTAAAAGAAATATGAACATCGCTTAAAACACGTCTTTGGACTGCGTTACATGAAATGCACCCACAATCCGGAACACGTTTTATTTGATGTTTTGGGATTTGGATTCGGGTCACATGAAATGCACACCCAGGCTTAAGAAAGTAAAATATTAAACACGCGCCTAAAGAGACTATCGCGTTATTATTTTGGGGAAGACCGTGAAATTCGCTAAACGGTCCTTCCGAATTCTAATTAAACCATACATTTTGTGAGGGCCCCGCAATCTATACGTTTTATTTGGCGAGGCTCGTCTCATTTTTATTTTTACAGGATAAACCTACAATGACTATATTTTCTATTAAGTTCGTCTCTAAACTAAAAGAAAATCTCTTAATTATTTACATGCTGAAAAACGTAACTTATTAGTTATTAGTTTACGGCTAATGCGAATGGAAAATTGCGATCGAGTTTGTACAAAGAAAAACTGCTTTCATTTTATATTCTGTTATTCAATAATACTAGAACATGAGATTGACCATAATATCAAAACAGATTAATTATTCTCCGTAATTTAAACTAACATTATTAGATGAAGAAAGTATACATATGCAACCTCATTATTCATTAATCATTCAACTACATCTTTATACGAAGAAAGAAAAATTATATTCAACCACAAATCTAAACAGGAGGAATTCAACAGGAACAAAGCCTGATTAATATTTCATTTTTTGCTTCAAGCCGAGATTGTACAAATGTGTACCTGGAAACAGCAGTACAAGAACAAAAGAAGGAGAAGTCAGCAGCAGTAATAACACAGCAACAACAGATTCAGCAACATCGCAAACCAGTACAGTAGGAATAGCAGAAAACCCAGGAGACTATAAACGACTCCAAGTATAGTGAAGAAGTAAAAGGCAGGAAGGTTCTGACTATTTCAGATCTTAAGCGAGGCAATGAAGCAGTAACTATTTTTTTCAACTTCAAAACTCTCCAAAATGAATTCTGCCCCTGTATATTCAGTGTATACAGAATGTATATCGGGTGTATACTTCTCACTCCGCCCCCTCTTTTTTTCTTCTCTCTATCTAGTTTTTCCTCTCTTTTTTTCCACCCTTCTTCCTAAATTTTCTCTTCTATTTATAGCAAAATTTTCGAAATTTTCAGATTTGTTTTTTATTATTTTATTATTTTTTTAATTAAAAGAAATCCCACTTACAAATTGCTTTTATTTTTTTAGAAAAAGAAATCTCACCTTTATTTACTTTTATTTTTAAAATTCCAACTTTAATTACTTTATCTTATTTAAAATCCCACTTTTTATTTTTTTAAAAGAGAATCTCACTTTATTTAACTTTTCTTTAAAAAATAAACCACTATCTTTTCTTTTTCTTTTAAAAATGCTACTTTCAATTACTTTAAATTTTTTAAATTTTCAGATATCTTTATATTTATTTTTTAATTCCAACCTTCTTTTACTTTTAAATTTTTTAAAACTTTTTACTTTTTTTTTTAAATTTTCTACATTCTTTTACATTTTTTTATTTTTTTATTTTTTATTTTTTTAAAATCATTTCCGAAATTACTATATATATATATATATATATTTTTAAAATAAAAATAATAAATAAAATAAAATATTTTCGGATTTTTTTATATATATAAAAAAACAAAAAATAAAACTATTAATAGTGATAATTCACTTTTTATTTTTTTATTTTTTTTTTGGTTTTGTTTTGTGTTGGACAAAAATGAAGAAGGGGTGTTGGGTTAATGGACTGGGTCGACCCAGTTCGAAATGGACTGGGTCGTAGGGAAGATTGGGCCATTTTTTGGGCCTATAGCTTGAAATTGAAGAAGAGGCCCAATTCCGACTTTCTTTATATTTTCGCTCTCTTTTCTTCTTTTATTTTTCTAAAACTAAATTATAAAAATACTTAAACTATTATTAAGAACTAAATTAAGTTATAAAGGCGCAAATTAACTCCCAATAACAATTAACGCACAATTAAGTATTAATTAAGCATAAAATTGTATATTTGGACATTAAATGCTAAAAATGCAAACGATGCCTATTTTTGTAATTTTTAGTTTTTGTAAAACAATTTTAATTACTAACAATTGTAGAATTAAATCCTACATGCAAAATGCGACATATTTTTGTATTTTTTATTAATTTAGCGAATAAACACGCACAGACAAATACAAATAATTCTTCAAAATATCACAAAATTGTACACCAAAGAAAAATCATTTTATTTTTGAATTTTTTGGGAGTAATTCTCATATAGGGCAAAAATCACGTGCTTACAGTCGTTTGTGGTCGAATTTTGATGTATTTAGTATGTATGAACTCGTGAGAGAGTAAGGATTCTAGTTTTTGATTTTTGTCAGAATCCGAGACATGGGCCCGGGGGTCGGGTTTGGTCAATTTCGGGATTTTTGATGTAATTTGATTATTTTTGGGTGGGCTTTTCCCTTAGCGTATATTGATGTTATGAATCTGATTTTGGATTGATTTGAGGCGAGTTTAGGCCGAGTCGAGAGGCAAGGGCGCAGCGGAGTAGGATTTTTGTCCGGTTTGAGGTAAGTAATGATTGTAAATGTTGTTCTTACTCCTGAGGGTGTGAAACCCTAGATTTAACATTGTTGTGCTACTGTGAGATGACACACACGCTAGATGACGAGCGTAGGGTCGTGCACCGTTGGGGATTGTGACTTGGTCCGTCCCGTACGACTATTAAGTCGCGTATTTGATTGAAAACCATTTGATATCATTGTGTTTGGAAAGTATTGATGTTTATGGGCGGAATGTCATATTTGGGCCTCGTGCCAACTATTTTGGACCCTTATGGGGCTTTTTTTTACTAATATTCCTTATTGTTTTGACTTAATATGTGTACTTAGTCATGCTATGTTTTACTGATTTCATAACTCAGCCTTATTTACTCAGTTTTGATACTATAAATGATATTTTGGGCTGAATGTCCTGTTTTACTGATAGTTAGAGTGGCTTGTGAGGTTGATGGCTGAGAAAGAGAGGCCGAGGGTCTGATTGTGAGGTTGATGACTGAGAGAAGTCGAGGGCCTTGTTGTGAGGATTATATGTTTATGGATCGGCTGCACGCCGCTGCGATATATATATATATATATGTATGTATATGTATATGTATATCGATCGGGTTGCACGCCGCAACGATATAGCGCTTGGGTTGTAGGGCTACACGCAGCGATCGGGCTGCACGCCGCAGCGATATGTTGAGTCATGAGTGACTGAGAGGCTTGCCCGATGGGCTATATATATATAAACATATACGAGTGATGCTTTGTCTAAGGGTCTTGTTTATGAAATTACTGCTTTCATTCCTCCTTAAAGTGAGTCTCTATTGAATATGCTGATTAAATTACAGATTTCACTCATCGTTATACTGAGCCTCTATTGAAAATGGTAAATAAATGTTTTAAACAACTTTCATTTAAACTGCAGTTTTTACGAGACGTTCGTAATTTAATTATTGATTTGGTTTTGTTATTTCCACTGAGATTTTCAAGTTATGATATGTATATGAGTAGCCAAGAGGTTTGCCCGAGGGGATATTTATGATTTATGTTTGCCGAGAACTATATACGAACTATGTTTTGCCCAAGGGGCTAATTATGACTTTCATCACTTTCACTATAAATTACATTGAACCTCTACTGAAACGGTTAGAAAGACATTTTTCAAAGGATTTTACTGAAATTGGAATTTAACGAGATGCTTTGAATTGTGTCCTGTTTTGAAAACATATTGTACCCACTGTGGTGCTATGACGTGGTTTACGTGGTTTTTTACTGCTCAGTCTTTATTTACTTTTATTACTTAGTGAGTTGGCGTACTCACATTACTCCCTGCATCTTGTGTGCAGATTCAGGTATTTCTGAGCTCGGTGGCAGGTTCATCGGAGTTAGCAAGGTAGCTGTTTGGCGATCGCAGCCCTGCTTTTCTCCCTCCTTATTCTCCCTTAGTGTATTCTTGTGATCTTCCCGGCCATATTGGTCTTGATGTTGTTAGAAGTTTTAGTAGATGCTCATGACTAGTGACACCCCGATGTCGGGCTTTCTTTCCGCGCTGTTGTTTGTTTTTAAACACTATATAAAGGTTTATTGTTAAATAGATTTGATTTTATACTAAAAAGGGAAAATATTAACTGGTTTTGGATTTGTGTCGGTTGGCCTAGTTCCATCACGACCGGGTTGGTTTTAGGGTTGTGACATTCACAAACAATGTCCAAATACACAGTTAAGTCTTTACAGCCAGGGATATCAACCAAGTATAAAACAGTAATCCTTTAAACAAGACAAACAAGGATCAATGAATTTCCTTAGGTCCATAAGTGACAATAGTTAACTTATATTCCAGATTCTATGTTGTTAAGTTATCAGAATAGGCAAGGCTCAACATCTTCTTCTATTGCGTAGCATAGTTTCAGTAAAGAGTATAATACCTTAAGCATGAGCATCTCTTAGATGGAAAAAGCAAACAAGAAGTTAATGAACAAAACACACAAGTGCAGAAGCTAACAACAAATACCCAAACATCTATACAGTGATGTTTCTAAAAGGTTGAAACATTATAGAACATATCAGATGAGCAAATAGTCTAATAACCAAGCTAATGGATTCATTACATAAGTTCAAATCACAAGAACATGTGAGTTTTACATGTATAGGGTAGACATAGTTTTAGTAGCAGATTAATCAGTCCAAGCAAAGAAGTTAAATGTTTATAACATGGGTATCATGATAACGATTAGTTTTAGATATATTAACGAATGATATAGCATTGATAACTCAAGAACTAATATAGCAGAGATGTAGTAGACGCGAATCCTTAACAGGACATTAAAGATAAGTTAAGGACACAGCTTGAGTTAGGATAACAAACATGGTAGTACAACTGATGAAAACATACATAGAATCATGACAGTCTCTTAGCTAACTGCAGAAGTTCAGCAAGACTTAAGTTATCTATTTTTTAGGAAGTATTTATCTTGTGAAGTTCATTAAGTTCACAGAGTAATCAATCAAACATTAGCATAGTTACATATTATAAGGAAAACAATTAGCTCAAACAATGAGGATAACATATAATATCAAGACATGATAATAAGTCATAAATCAATAACATACATCATAAACAAAAGATAATTAAACAGAAGAAAGCATGGTAATAATGAAAATGTCACGACCCCGGTTCGCTCTCCGTGAACTATCGTGACGGCACCTAGTCTCTACGACTAGGTAAGCGTAACAATGCAAAAAATAAACCAATTTGCAGAAGAAATAATAAAAACGAAACAGTGAAATAAAACAGTATTTAAAAGTGTTACTCGACATAAATAATAACAACTCTCAAAATCTAAATATATTTCCCAAAACCCGGAATCTAATGATCACAAGCCTTTGAATGTCTACAAGTATCTAACTCCAGAATGTCTAACAAAAATAAGTACAGAAGGGCTAAAACTTAAAGAGAGAATAGAAACAGACTCATCGGTCTGCGGACGTGGCAGATATACCTCGAAGTCTCTGGGAATGTCGCCTAGTCTCAAAGGTGATAGGACTAAGTCGAAGTACCTGGATCTGCACATGAAAAGCATGCGCAGAAAAGGGCATGAGTACACCACAGCGGTACTCAGTAAGTGCCAAGCCAAATCTCGGTCGAGTAGTGACGAGGAAGGTAGGGCACTACTGGGGTTAAATAAAATATAAGGTTCAACAGTGTAGAACAAAAAACAGTATAAGTAAGTGCAACGGTAAAAGTAGCACAGGATGTAAAGGACAACAACAACTACCATAGAGGCCAAGTAAACATAGAAAGAAATACAGCTCAGCTCAAAGATAACAACCGGGGATCTCCCAGGATATCGTCTTGTAGTCCCAAATATAAATATCCAGTGGATCTCCCGAAATACCGTCCCGTAGTCCAACTCATAGTGCGAAGGAATCTCCCGGAATACCGATCCGTATTCCCAAATGTAAATACCAGTACAGGGCAAATCTACTGGGTGCAGTCCCGTAGTTCCAATGTAAATATCTAGGGGGATCTCCCGGAATACCATTTCATAGTTCCAAGGTAAACATACAGGGGGATCTCCCGGGATACCGTCCCGTAGTCCCAAAGTAAACACACAGCATCAACAAGAAGAGTACACAGTTCAATTCAAGTTCCATACCAAGTAAAACAGGTATTTCTAATCTAGCATGTTGCATGTAATCCAAATAAGGCAGTTTAGCAAGTAAGGCAATTAAGTCAATTAGACATATTTTTCTAAGCTAATAACAGGCTTAAATTGCAAGTAGTATAAACTGGAAAAGAAACATACTAGTAAATACTCAATGAAAACCAGATTTTCAATAATTAGCACAAGTACGCACTCGTCATCTCACGTACAAGGCATTTTAATTATCAATAATACCAAATCCTAAGGGGAAGGTCCCCCACACAAGGTTAGGCAAACCACTTACCTCGAACGGATCAAAATCAACCCGAAACCACGTTCTTGCCACGAGTACTCGACTCCAAATGGCCTAAATCTATTAAATTCAATTGCATAATATAAATAACACTTCAAGTAACTGATTCTACAAATAAATTCTAAGCTAATACGCGAAATTAAGTAAAATGACCAAAATGCCCCTCGGGCCCACATCTCGGAATCGGGTGAAATTTATATTTTCAGAATCCACATACTCTCACGAGTCTATACATAATAAGAACACTAAAATCAGAGTTCAATTGACCCCTCAAATACTCATTTTAAGGTCTCTTAATCTCAAGCCCTAATTACCCATTTTGCACTGGTTTTTCCCAAATTTTTCACCATTAATTAGACCTTTAATCACATATAAATGAGTTATGAAGTTAAAAATGTTACCTCCAAGTGACTCCCCTTTGATTTCCTCAAAAATCTCCCTCAAAAGCTTCAATCCCGTCAAAAATGGTGGAAAAATGAAGAAGGGTCGCGGATGGGCTATTTAAATATTGCCCAGATATTCCTTCTTCGCGAACTCGGAAGGACCCTCGCGTTCGCGAAGTACAACTTCGCTTGGGTCCAGCTTCCTTCATCGCGAACGCGATTCCCAGGTTGCGAATGCGATGCAACATTTCCTCCAGCTTTACGAACGCGGGAGAACGTTCGCGAACGCGAAGCATTATAACTCCCCCAGCCTAGCTCCTCTTCGCGAACGCGAGACCCCACTCGTTAACACGAAGAAGTAAACCAGAACTGAGCTGCTGCAACTTTTTTGCAGTTCTAACAAGTTCCAAAATGATCCGTTGAGCATTCAAAAAATACCCGAGGCCCCCGGGACCTCAACCAAACATGCAAACCAATCCTAAAACATCATTCAAACTTGTTCCAATCTTCGGAACGCTCAAAACAACATCAAAACACCAATTTAGCATTGGATTCAAGCCTAAGAACTTCAAAAACTCTCAAAATACGCTTTCGATCAAAAAGTCTATCAAACCTCGTCCGAATGACCCAAAATTTTGCACACACATCACATTCAACACTACGGAGCTACTCCAACTTCCGGAATTCAATTCTGGTCCTCGGATCAAAATCTCACTATCGAACCGGAAACATCAAAAATTCAACTTTTGGCATTTCAAGCCTAAATTAGCTACGGACCTCCAAAACACAATCCGAACATGCTCCTAAACCCGAAATCACCCAACGGAGATAACAGAACTATCAGAATTCCATTCCGAGACCATCTTCACACTGTTCCGAAAACGGTCAAATTTCCAAAATTTAATCTCTCATTTAGGGACTAAGTGTCCCAAAACTCTCCGAAACTCCAAATAAACTCTCCCGGCAACTCATAATAGCAGAAACAAATATAGGGGAAGCAGTTAATGGGGGATCGGAGTGTAAACTCTTAAAAAGACCGCCTGGGTCATTACAGAAAACAACTCAATCAAACAAAGAAAGAGAGGATCAGTGTATACTGACCTTCTATGGAGTAGCAAACCAAGAAAACGTCTTTGTTTAGCCGTTTAGGAATCAAACTCGAGCTCGAACAGTAGATGAACTCAAAACCGAAAAAGAAAAGCAGTAAAGAGTGAGGAAAACCCTGAGATATTACTTTTCTTTCTTTTTGTGTTTCATATAATATTTGATTGTGTGTTAGGTGGTTGTGTTAGATCGATTCTAGGTGAGAGAAATTAAGGCTACTATTCATAGTACCTTAAAGTCTAGTGTTCCAGCAGATTCAAATTGTGAGTGAAAAGTGACAGAGGTCAAATGATGAAAGCAAAGCGGGAAAAATTAGAAGAAATATAGAGGGAAAATCATCATATAAATTACATGGGCACGAGGGGATGATCGTTGAAGGCGAACACCCATCGGGTTAAAGCTTCAATGTCCAAAGGTCACTGCATTTGACCTCTGAGCATCAAATAATCTTGATAAAGCCTGAGAAACCTTCATGCATGCTCTGATTTGATAGAGCACAAGAGAAATCAGAAGACTTGAAGTTTCATCGTTGAGTCTAGGGTTTTAGATTATTGAATTTTATTGGTGGAATAGAAAGAATCTGGCGTGAGTCACGGCTAGCAGGGACAAGATGGAGATTCGAAGTTGATTTTGTTGACCTTGCACGAATTTGTGCAAGGTCTCATGACTGATGGAGATTAAGCATATAAGATAAAGGAGAGTGAAAGAGGAAAGGGGGCGACTGGTCAAGAGAGAAATGAGTAGGGTTTTGAGTGTCTCTAAGATTTAAACTTGAACGAATGAATCTGGGCCATTAGATTATTTGATCAATGATCTTGATATTTTAGAGTAAAAACATTAAATAAATTTTAATTATAGGAAAAAGAATGGTCGTTGGATCTTCTGTGATCCAAGGTGGAGATGAGGTCGGGCAAAGGTTTTAAAATAAAAGAAAAAACGGAGATTAATGTGGATCATTGATGGATTGGATTGTTGATACCTAATTTTTCACTAATATTTTAAATATATATACATAAACTTTCAAAATAGTGCATATGAATCATCATTTGATTTATAAGCATATACAAATATTTTTTATAATTTTTCATAATTTTTAAGGGGCTTTAAATTAATTTATTCTTGTATTTTATTATATATAAATACCCAATAATTATTTTCCAAATTACTTTATGATTATTTAATCATCTAAAATTATCATTTATACCAGCATAAGGTTTAAATATTTTTCAGTTCATTTTTATAATTACATTTGCATTTTAAGGCTAAATTGTACATTTTTGTAATAATAGATCATATGCATATATAATTATATTATATACGCAGAAAATAACTTTTTATATTTTTATAATATTAAGTAATTACTTTTAATCATTTTAGTGTACAAATGATATTTTTGATATTTATTAATAACTTTTATAAATTATTTATTTATTAAATATTAGATATTTAAAAGCTAGCCTAAATTCTACCTTAATTTCGGACCTACACTACCCAGCCCCAGCCCAATAGCTCCTGAGCCAAAACCAAATAACTCCCAGCCCAACTGGTTAAACTAACCCGACCCAGAACCCCCAACTAATCGTGGTCGTTGATCTCTGAGATCAACGGCCCATATTACCCCTACCCTTTTTAAATAACCAAACCCATTAACCCTAAATCACTCTTCCACTACCCGCTGTCACACCTCCTTTTGGCCGCCCCGCGAATGGGTGAAGGAGTTTTTTCCAATTAAAAGACAATCGAAACGGGGTTTGTTTATTTATTTCAGAGTCGCCACTTGGGAGTTTTAGGGTGTCCCAAGTCACTGGTTTAATCCCGAATCGAGCAAAAGAATGACTTTGTTTAACAGTCCGCGAACCAGAAATCCGGATAAGGAATTCTGTTAACCCGGGAGAAGGTGTTAGGCATTCCCGAGTTCCGTGGTTCTAGCACGGTCGCTCAACTGTCATATTTGGCTTGATTATCTGATTTAATACATGTTGAACCTATGTGCGAATTTTAACTTTTAACCGCTTTTATCATTACTATTATTTTTATCAAGAATTGCAACATCGTGGAAACACGTCTCGAACCACGTCACATCAATGCACCCGTGGTTGTTGGCACATTTCAACTCTGTTGAGATTTGGATTTGGGTCACATAAATGTGCACCCGAGTTTAAGAAGATAACATTATTAAATACGCGCCTAAAGCGACTAGCGTATCATTATTTTGGGTAGGGCCGTGAAATTTGCTAAACGGCCCGTCCCGGAATCTAAGTACTCAAAATAACTATCTGTTGAGGGCCCCGCACTTTGGGTATTCTTGTTTGTCGAGGCTCGTCTCATTCGTTATTTATTATTATTATTATTGGGGGAATTTGCAACGTTGTGAAAACGTATCTCGAGCCACGTCACAATCAATGTACCCGTGATTAGAGACACATTTCGACTCCGTTGAGATTTGGATTTGGGTCACATAAATGCACACCCGTATTTAAGAAGGTAAGATTAATTAAGACGCATCCTAAAGAAACTACGTATTGTTGTTTTAGAAAAAGGCCGTGAAAAATTCACTAAACGGCCAAATCCAAAGTCTAATCAATGGTTATGTATTTATTGAGGGCCCCAGCGATGTGTGATTTATTTGGCGAGGCTCGTCTTATTTTTATTTAAAAGGTTTTCCTATAGTGGCTATGTTATCTATTGAGTTTGTCTATAATAATGAAAGAAGAAGAACGGTCCAACTTTATTTACATGCTTACAAGTTAGTTATAGTCGGGTTCCGAATGTGATTTGCCCAAATCCGAAACATGAACGCGTGTCGGGACAGTCGTTTAGATATTATGGGCCCAGGCCCAGCGCACACTGTATGGACTGGACCTGGGCCATTCCTTTTCCTATAAGGGCCTGTTAGTCCATTCGACTCAGGCCCAACATTTATAAGGCTGAAATGGAAACTGGTGTTATTTTATTCTAATGGTATTGTTGCAAGTTATAGCGAGGTAGCCGCTAAATGGAGTGAGATTAACTAGCAATGGACAGTTTAACACTTAACATGCGTTAGAAGATATGCTAATCACAAACACAGCTAAAATTCCAGATATTGTTTACTACATTCTCACTTCTTTTCTATCTACCAACATACATACATAAGGTGATACTAAGTAGCCATACGTGATGTCTAATTATACATGATGACTGCCTTCATTATCCTAATGGAAGATATGAACTATTATATATACAACTTTAATGTTCAATATACAGACTGAAACAGATTCGAAAAAAACAACTTCAGCTCTTCATTTATGTATTCATGTTTCAACTTTCAGCTTACATTGACAGTGTATCAGTGGTGTACCTGGTATTTGGGTAAGCAAAAGAAGAAGAGGAATGATCAGTGGAAGCAGTAGCATACACAGCAACAACAGCAACAAGAAAACAGCACTCAGCAGCAACAACCCAGTGACAAATTTTTAACACCAAGACAAAGAACCAAGTTTGCAACCCAGCAGCACCCCAAAACAAATACAAGCAAAGCAGAGAAGGAAACAGATGCAGAAAAGCAGTAGCCTCTGATTGTTATGTTCAAAATCCAGCACACTCTTAACTCTATATCACTCTGAAAATAGACTGTCCTCTAAAGGTTGAAAGAACAGCCTTGTGTTTGCTTTTCTTTTCTCTCTTAAAACTGTCCAGCCCCCTTCTTAGCCAAAAATAGCTCTATTTATAACCTGAAAGAGACCCCTAAGGTCTGCCTAGAACTTCACAGCCTCTAGGTCTGCCCATACCCTTCAATTCCCATGCCTAAGTGCCTTTTCTTGATGTAAACTATTCTGTTCCCCATGCTTGTCCTATTGCTCTAATCAAGAGTTATGGGTTTATTATAATATTCACTTAATTCTCATGCTTGTTGTTTTGTTCCCCATTGTCATTAAAATAAGTTTAACAAATGACCCCTAGGCAGACCCCAGCTTTACAGCCTGTTAACATGCTACTAAACTCCTAAAATTACCCCTTAACTCTTGCATATTACTATATTACCCTAACTCTTAACAGTCAGTATATAAACCCCTCTGAATTTAGCTAATCACTGAACTGACTGTATCAACTTAAGTCTAACATTGATTTCAGGTTGGTCTGTTAGATTTCTACAGTTATACCCAATTCCTAGCCTAAGTTAACTCAAAATCAGATCACAAAGGGGTGTCAATCAAACCAAATGAGTTGGTCATATTGGGAGCCAATCCTGACCAACTCAGAACCAGAATGCAAACAAGCAACAGCCAACAGGCTAAGATCAAAGCAGTGATGAACAGGCTTCCATAGCAGACTATGAAGATCATGAGGTCACTGAACAAATGAGTAGTCTAGTTCAAAGACAAAACTGAACATATTCAACAGGTTCATTATAAGTTAGCATACAGATGTGGTGCTGGCAAACATATATGGAGGGTATTAATGAGCTACTGTCCTCTTTCCTCTAATTTTCAAACAAATTAATTGACGACACTTATTTAAACGACTATACAAGCTATAATAGACAGAAAACAATCAATAAAACACACAAAACAAACTAAACATTACCTCAGGATTCACAGACTTGACAGAAAAATCAAAACAAACTAAACTAAACATGAAAATAGATAGAATTCATAGGAGAACAAAAGAAAAGGGAGAAATTACCTCAGGGATTCGAAATCAAAACTGACCCAAGCTCGAACTCGGACTCGACCATTTTTGGGGTCGAATGGACTTTAATCGAAGTGTTCTCAACTGAGAACACCTCGGTTAAAGTCTATTAGACCCCGATCCTTTTGCTGATTTGGACAGACCCCCATAGATCTGAGTTATAGGGTTCTTGGGGCTCGAATTAGGGGTTCAAGCCTTTCTGGTTAGATTCGAACGGAACCAAGGTCATTCAGGGGGTGAGGAAGGTCAGCAAGATGAACGGTGTGAATTTGGGCTTGGTTGGGGTGAGTTAGGTTTTTTTGCTCGAATCTTCGATCGAAGATTCGAGAAGATGTAGGGTGATTCGAGGTAAATGGTTAACGGATTCGTGTTCAGGGTGGTTGGGTGCATCAGGGGTGTTATTTTGGTAGTCATCGAAGTCGTGGTTGTCGGGTTTACGGTGGGGGAATCCTAAGGCGGCTAGGGTTTGAGAGGGGGGGTTTCTGGGACGAAGATAAACAGGGGTTTGGTTTGGGGCGTGGGGTGATGGATTGGGTCTTATATACGGGGTGGGTGGTTTAATCCTGGCCGCTGGATCAATCAAGATCGATGGCCAGGATTAGGGGAGTTAACCAACACGGCGTCGTTTGGTTAAGTAGGGGGGTCGGGTCGAACCAGGAAATGGGTCGGGTTCAGGTAACGGGTAAGGGAGATGAAATCCTGGCCGTTGGATTGATTTAATCCAACGGCTGATTAAAAGGCACCAATACGACGCCGTTTGAGGCATCTCGAAGCTTGACCAAATTGGACCGGGTATGGGGTTGTTTTGGGCCTGGATTTGGGTCCACCTAGGGTGGCCCAATCCCGATTTCCTTTATTTTCACCCATTTTCCTTCTTTCTTTAATTATCAAAATTAAACAAAAGTCCTAAATAAATTATAAAATCAAAATAAAATTACACACATATTATTTAACACCTATAATAATTAACGCACGAATTAAAACATTTAATAAAATTACCATGACAACAAATAGATTAAAATTGCATATTTTTGTGATTTTCGCTTTTAAAACCAAATTATGGTTAATTAATTCCTAAATGTACCATTTATTCCTAAATGCATGCAACATGTATTTTTGTATTTTTAACTATAGCAAGGCGAGCATTTACGGACAGAACAACTATCAAAATGTCACGCAAATTCTCAAAATTGTACCCGAAGGTAACTTATTTTATTTCTTTTTCGATTTCTTTTGGAGTAGTTTCCGTGAAGCAAAAATCACGTGCTCACAGCTGCCCCTCTTTGTCCGAAAACACAAAGAGTTTTCGTGCAAAGATAAAGTGAGCGGATACGAGCGATTTTTGCCCGTTGGAACACTCCGTGTGAAGCATTTTTTGAAAAGATTTAACCGAACCTTTGCTTCAACGGTTTCCTACATATCCCTGGCAAAAAGGGAATCAGGTTAATGTAGTTCGGGAAGTTTTGGTAGCTGGGACTACCATGGGACTGCAATTTGCTGTTACTGTTGCTGCATGCTGTTACTACCACTTACCGATCTCCTTATTACACCGTGCTTAAAAGAAAAATCAAGAAGCTAGGCTAGACCTGGATTACAAGATCCCATCTATCTTTCATTTGTTCTTGATGTCTTGCTTTCTTGTCGGCTTGTGTCTATTCCAATGCTTCTTTCTTCCGAGAACTGACGGGGATGATGCCGGCCTTTTGCTTCTCTGAATACCAATTCTCATTGCCCGGTTCTGTCCGCTGGGGATATGGCTTCCTTCATTAAACTTTTGTTATGCTGGGAATAATTTGATGTTCAAAAGCCGCTCTTCTCGAGATTTGTCTTATCTCCCTTTTGGCTCATGCGCTTGAATTTGCGCTGGGATCCCTTGTTGCAACCTTCTGTTTGCTGGTGAGTTGCTGGCTTCAAAACCTGAAAATGCAAAGATTGAAAAATATTCCTCTTGTTATACAGGTGGGCGCCTATTTATCTAAAACATGAAAATATTCCTCTAATTATACAGGTGGGTGCCTATTTATCTAAGACATGAAAATATTCCTCTCATTATACAGGTGGGTGCTTATTTATCTAAGACATAAAAATATTCCTCTCGTTATACAGGTGGGCGCCTATTCATCTAAGACATAAAAGTATTCCTCTCATTATACAGGTGGGCACCTATCTATCTAAAGCATAAAAGTATTCCTCTCGTTATACAGGTGGGCGCCTATTTATCTAAGACATGAAAATATTCCTCTCGTCATTCAGGTAAGCGCCTATCTATCTAAGACATAAAAATATTTCTCTTATTATACAGGTGGGCGCCTATTTATCTAAGACATAAAAATATTTCTCTCGTTATACAGGTGGGCGCCTATTTATCTAAGACATGAAAATATTCCTCTCATTATATAGGTGGACGCCTATCTATTTAAGACATAAAAATATTCCTCTCATTATACAGGTGGGCGCCTATCTATCTAAAGCATAAAAGTATTCCTCTCGTTATACAGGTGGGCGCCTATTTATCTAAGACATGAAAATATTCCTCTCATTATACAGGTGGGCGCCTATCTATCTAAGACATAAAATTATTCCTCTCATTATACAGGTGGGCACCTATTTATCTAAAACTATGAAAAGTATTTGAATTTGTTTCCTCGTTCCTCCGAGAAATTTTTTGACAACGGCAGAAAATTTTCTGCCCCGGTTTTGGTGACCTTCCTTGTGGCGTGTCTTTCTGCCATCATCAATCTTTATTTTCCTGTAGAAATTAAAGAAAATTTTGTTAGTTTTAACATGGTGAGTGATTGTGCCACTCCTGCTGGGGGATGATTTTTCCTTTCCCTTTCCCTCGCTCTGTGCTCCCAAAACTGGTTGGGGATAAAGTTGCTTGCTGGGGATGGTTTTTCCATTTATCCCTTCCCCGCTCTTTTGTTCCAAAACATGCTGGGGGAGTCTTCTTCAACTCTAAAGCTACTCCCTTAAAAGTTTATTTTCTCTCAGCACTGCAGGGCATAAAATGTTATCATCTGGGGATAACATTATTGAGGATAGGACTGTTGGGGTTAGCTTGCTGCGGATTAGTCCTCTCTTTCTCCTTCTCCCCTTATGTGATGACTGACCACCCTGGAACTTGGTTAGTGATCTATCGAAATTCTGCTGGGGATCCTCTTGGACCTTGATCCATAAGTTCCTCAACTGCTGCTTTCCAGCTTTTCTCCATGTTCTCCTTAACTTTCTAGGCCGGTTTGTCATTTGGTCTTGCAACAAATGCCTTTTGTCTTATTGCCTTGACTTTGGCCTGTCCCCTTCGCATTTTGCTTTGTACCATTTTGGCCACTAGTAGTAAACTCTGAAGAATCCTTCTCAAAACAAATTTCTGGAAAAATCTTTTTAGACAAAGAAATGAAAAGATAGAAAGAGAAAAATCTTTCTGAACAAACGCTGGGGGAGAAGAAAATGAAAGAACTTATCTGGGCGGTATGACTAGTCCCAACGATCATGTCGTGCATTACGGATTAATCGACCCAGTCTATTTGTATCAATCAATCTTCTTGATGGCCTCATTTGCCGGGAATGACCAGACGCCCAATTTTTGCCATATGCGGATTCTTTCTGCCGATCTCAGCTTGTCGCCTCATAGTGCCCTTCGAGGGGTTTTCACCTAATAAGACTCTCTCGTTTCTCTCAGCTCCCGTCGCCTTATGGTGCCTGTGAAGGCTTTCACCGATAAGACTCTCTCATTTTATTTATCTCATCTTTCGTCGCCTTATAGTGCCCGTGAAGGTTTTCACCGATAAAACTCTCTCATTTTATTTTATTTTTCAGCGGGGGATTGGAGTGTTGCCGATATGACTCTCTCTTCTGGAGATTCTTTTCGGCTATCAATTCATTTCCAGTTTATGATCCTCTTCTTTGTTGGGGATCAGTGTATTATTCTCGGCTTTCATTTGCCTGACTTGGCACCTCTCGGATACTGATCGGGAGGTCTTTTTGGACATCACATGTAGGTTTTTGTGCGGGGTTAAAAGAAAAGGCTAGCAAAAATTCAGAAATAACTTGGATGGGTGAAACATTACAACTCTTGGAATCAAACCTCTTTTGAAACTTTAAAACATAACTTCTGCCACAATTTTCTTGCTTGGGGGATTTTTATTTTTTGTTACACTATGACCGAGCCGTAAGGCGCCTACGTATCCTTCTTTGAGGAATCAGGTCAAACGTAGTTACCATGATTCCTTTGTTTTTCTTATGACCTTTATCTTGTTTTCATTTTTCTTTTCTCTTTTTTTTTCTTTTTCCATATATTTTTCCCATTAGTGACTCCAAAAGAGGGGTATGAAAGAATAAATAAGGCTCAAAGGGGGAAGCAAAGGTTAAAAGTGTTTGGATAGAAGAAAGAATTGCCTCCGTCATTTCATTATCCAATAAGTACCAAGTACAAACAAACGAACCAATAATTATCATAATCAAAGAAATTACGTATAATATCTTTTGACTGCATCAGAATTGATAGCCATGTCGACGCATCTTCCTTCGATATCTGTTAGACATAAAGTGCTGTTGGATAACACTCTGGTCACAATATAATGCCCTTGCCAATTTGGGGCGAACTTGCCTTTTGCTTCGATCTGATGTGGGAGGATCCGTGTCAATACTTGCTGCCCTACTTCAAATTTTCTAGGGCGCACCTTCTTATTGTATGCCCTTGCCATTCTCTTCTGATACAACTGGCCATGACACACTACTACCAATCTTTTTTCATCTATTAAGTTCAACTGCTCCAGTCGAGTTTTGGCCCATTCATCGTCGTCAATCCTGGCTTCAGCGACAATTCGGAAGGACGGAATTTCGACCTCTTCTGGTATTACTGCTTCAGTTCCGTATACCAATAAATAAGGAGTTGCACCTACGGAAGTCCGGACTGTAGTGCGATAACCCAACAAGGCAAAGGGTAACTTCTCATGTCATTGTCTAGATCCTTCTACCATCTTCCTCAGTATCTTCTTGATGTTCTTATTAGCTGCTTCAACTGCTCCATTCGCCTTGGGACGATATGGGGTGGAATTGCGGTGTGCAATCTTAAACTGTTGACATACCTCCCTCATCAAATTGCTGTTAAGATTTGCACCATTATCCGTGATGATCACCTTTGGGACCCCAAATCTGCAGATGATATGGGAGTGAACAAAATCCACCACTGCCTTCTTGGTTACCGACTTGAAAGTTTTAGCTTCAACCCACTTGGTGAAGTAGTCGATGGTCACCAGAATGAACCTATGGCCGTTGGTCGCTGCCGGCTCAATAGGCCCAATGACATCCATGCCCCATGCAACAAATGGACATGGAACTAACATTGTATGCAATTCCATCGGCGGAGAATGAATCAGATCTCCATGTATTTGACATAGATGGCACTTCCGCACAAAATTGATACAATCATGCTCCATAGTGAGCCAATAGTACCCTGCTCGAAGAATCTTCTTTGCCAGTACATATTCGCTCATATGTGGCCCACAAACTCCAGCATGCACCTCTGCCATAACTGTCGTGGCTTGACCGGCGTCTATACATCTTAGCAATCCCAAATCTGGGGTTCTTCTGTACAACACTCCTCCACTGAGGAAGAAACCATTTGATAAACGCCGAATGGCTCTTTTTTGGTCTCCGGTTGCCTGCTCCGGGTATATCCCCATCTTGAGGTACTCCTTTATGTTATAAAACCATGGCTCGCCATCCACTTTCTCATCTACCATGTTGCAATAAGCATGCTGATCACGAACCTGAATGTGCAATGGGTCAACATGAATTTTATCGGGGTGGTGTAGCATTGATGCTAAGGTGGCCAATGCATCGGCAACCTCATTGTGAACTCTTGGGATGTGTCTGAATTCCACTGATCGAAATCTCTTGCTCAGATCGTGCAAACATTGTCGATATGGTATGAGTTTCAAATCCCGCATTTCCCATTCACCTTGAATCTGATACACCAGGAGGTCCGAGTCTCCCAAGACCAAAACGTCCTGGACATCCATGTCTGCAGCTAGTCGCAGACCCAAAATGCATGCTTCATACTCGGCCATGTTGTTGGTATAATAGAAACGTAGCTGAGCTGTAACAGGATAGTGACGTCATGTTTCAGAAATGAGTACTGCTCCTATTCCAACCCCTTTCGCGTTTGCGGCTCCATCAAAGAAAAGCTTCCAACTTGGTTCCTTGGGTAACTCCAGCTCACCTATATGCGTTACTTCCTCGTCCAGAAAATACGTCCTCAATGGCTCATATTCTTCATCAATAGGATTCTCGGCCAAGTGATCGGCCAGCGCTTGGGCTTTCATGTCCGTCCTCGTCACATAGACGATATCAAACTCTATGAGCAAAATTTGTCATTTTGCTAACCTCCCTGTAGGCATAGGTTTCTGGAAAATGTACTTTAATGGATCCAAATGGTAAATGATATAAGTAGTATATGTGGACAAATAGTGTTTCAACTTCTGAGCCACCCAAGTTAGGGCGCAACATGTCCTCTCGAGTTGAGTGTACTTGACCTCATATACTGTAAACTTCTTGCTAAGATAATAAATGGCCTGCTCCTTCCTTCCTGTAATGTCGTGTTGCCCCAACACGCAGCCAAACGAATTCTCCAGGACCGTCAGATAAAGAATTAATGGTCTCCCCAGCTCAGGTGGGACCAACACAGGTGGATTTGACAGATACCCTTTGATCTGGTCAAAAGCTTCTTGACACTCCGCCGTCCAGTCTACCGCAGCATCTTTCTTCAGTAGCCGAAATATAGGTTCACAAGTCGCCGTGAGCTGAGCGATGAACCTACTGATATAATTCAGTCTTCCCAACAGACTCATTACCTTCGTCTTGTTCTTTGGCGGTGGCAAATCCTGGATGGATTTGATCTTGGATGGGTCCAATTCAATACCCCGTCGACTGACGATGAATCCTAACAGCTTTCCTGATGGAACCCCGAAGGCGCATTTGGCCGGGTTGAGCTTAATATCATACCTTCGCAGTCTTTGAAAGAACTTCCTTAGGTCTGCTACATGGTCTTCTTGATGCCAGGACTTTATGATCACATCATCTACGTACACCTCGATTTCTTTGTGTATCATGT
Organism: Nicotiana sylvestris; assembly: GCF_000393655.2. Classification (NCBI taxonomy): domain Eukaryota; kingdom Viridiplantae; phylum Streptophyta; class Magnoliopsida; order Solanales; family Solanaceae; genus Nicotiana; species Nicotiana sylvestris. Next base: position 87,283,018 of record NC_091057.1, on the reverse strand, counting down.
TATGAAACATAGTAGTCATTTCTCTCATGTGCGTTTCCCCAGCATTCTTCAATCCGAATGGCATCACCCGGTAGCAGTAAGTTCCCCACGGCGTAATGAACGTCGTCTTCTCCGCATCTTCTTCGTCCATTAAGATCTGATGATACCCCGCATAGCAGTCCACAAAGGATCCGATCTCGCATCCAGCGCAATTATCGATCAGGATATGGATGTTCGGTAATGGAAAATTATCCTTCGGACTTGCCTTGTTAAGATTGCGGTAGTCGACACATACCCTGATTTTCTCATCCTTCTTCGGCATAGGTACCACATTGGCCAACCATTCGGGATATCGAGTGACCCGAATAACTTTTCCCTGCAGCTGCTTGGTCACTTCTTCTTTGATCTTCACACTCATATCCGTCTTAAACTTCCTCAGTTTTTGCTTGACCGGAGGGTATACCGGTTCAGTGGGCAATTTGTGAACCACTAGATCGGTGCTTAATCCCGGCATATCATCATATGACTATGCAAAAACATCTTTGAACTCAATGAGGGCTTTGATTAATTCCTCCCTGATGTTTGGCTCAATGTGGATGCTGATTTTGGTTTCTCTGACATTATCTGCATCCCCTAGATTGACAGCTTCGGTGTCATTCAGATTAGGCTTGGGTTTCTCTTCGAACTGGCACAATTCTCGATTTATTTCTTCGAAGGCTTCATCCTCGTCATATTCAGACTCATTATCATAACCGATCTCTTGTATAATTAAGTCAGAGTCAGATTGATTTATTAGACTAGGTCGAAGATCCGTTGTGCAGGCCATGTCATTAGAACTAGTAAAAAGAGAACTGTTCAGAAAGAGAAAAGAACAAAACAAAATTAAAACGAGACAAGGAAAGAGAATTTTATTAAAAATGCAGGATAGCAGGGTTCACACATTACAAAAAATGAGATTTGGATTACACCCTGGAATAATCTGAAAAACAAGAAAGAAAAATCAAAGCCTACTACCAGGGCTCCCCCCGGGTAGGAAGAGGAGTAACCGTCCAATTATTGGTATTGGCCTCAGGCCCCACAAACTGTATGTCTGCTCTGCTGGAACCCTCTCCAACTTCTATTACTTGGACATCAGCGAACAGCCTTTCGAAGCTCCGATTCAAATCCCTGTCCATCCCAATCAATGGTCCGAGAATTTTCAGGACCGGTGACCCCTTGGAACTGGCTCTAATAAAGGATCTGGAGAGACGTGGAATTGGTTTGGGAAGAACCCAAACTCTCTTCTTCATTTTCCGCGCTCGCTTTACATCTGCCGCAGTAGGTTTGAACCCCAACCCAAAGGTCTCTAAATTCTTAGGCAAGGAGACAGGTTGAACAATCCCCTGAAGCTCAGCCCCCAGGCCTTTTCCTGGCACAAACCCATTACCCAGCATATCTGAAACCATCATGACGGTTGCGGAAGCTACCCTGGGGTGTGGAATGCTTTCACCCTCGGGAATCTTGTTTGCTGACACTGCATCGAAAATCTGGTAAACCCAGGGACCTTTGTCATTATTGGTTTCTATGAAGGGCACAATGGCGCCTCCCATGGTGCACGCAGTGTCTTCCCCATGCAGCACGACATCTTGTCTGTCCCATTCGAACATGACAATTTGATGCAAGGTGGATGGCACCGCTTTGGCCGTGTGGATCCACGGTCGTCCCAACAACAGGTTATAAGATACCGCGACATCCAATACCTGGAACTCCATAGTAAACTTAACCGGGCCGATGGTTAACTCAAGTATAATATCCCCCACGGTGTCCGTTCCACTTCCATCAAATCCTCGGATGCAAATGTTGTTCTTGTGGATTCTACCGTGGTCAACCTTCAGCTGGTTCAGGGTGGATAATGGACAAATATTGGCACTTGAACCGTTATCCACCAACGCCCGAGTAACTGCTGAATCTTCATATTTGACCGTCAAGTAGAGAGCTTTATTATGTTTCGTGCCTTCCTCTGGCAGATCATCATCAGAGAACATTACCCTATTTACCTCAAAAATTTTGTTGGCAATCGTCTCAAGGTGGTTTACTGAAATTTCATTGGGCACATGAGCTTCATTCAGTATCTTCATCAGGGCTCGGCGATGTTCGTCCGAATGGATCAATAGTGATAACAACGAGATCTGGGCCGGTGTTTTCTTCAATTGTTCGACCACGGAGTAATCCTGCACTTTCATCTTTTTCAAGAATTCCTCCGCCTCTTCTTCTGACACGGGTTTCTTTGTTACTGCTGGGTTGGACCTTCTCAACTCCACGGGAGCAAAACACCGTCCCGACCGAGTCAGCCCCTGCGCCTCACAACTATCCTCCTTCACTTGCTTTCCCTTGTACATTACCACTGTCTTTTCATACTTCCAAGGCACAGCCTTGCTATCAATCACTGGCAATTGGACCATCGGCTTTATAATGACTGGTTCCTTGTAGACCCCCTTCACAACAACTACGGGCGCAGATAATACTCCTGATACTACCAATTTGGTTGGCTCTGGTTTCCTTGTTGCGGTGGATGGACTCTTCCCTAATATCACCACTGGTTTGACATCTTCCCCCTTCAAATGTACCCCTGCTTCCCCATCGGTCGGCTTTTCTCTTGTAGTGGCACGGATCATCATCACTGTCTGTGAGGGTTTCTTGGGTTCCCCTCCTTTGTGCACCAGCTCGATCATGTGAAGTTCGTGGTGCACTGGCAATGGGTTCTGGTTGATGTTGGGTGCCTCCGACGTCTGGACCTCGATCTTGTTGGCATCAATAAGATCTTGTATTGCATGCCTCAACCTCCAACATTTTTCGGTATCATGCCCTAGCATTCCTGAGCAGTATTCACAGCTTATCGATCGGTCCAAATTTTGGGGTGGGGGGTTTGGCCCCCTAGGCTCGACAGGACTCACCAAACCTAGCTGCCTCAATTTGTGAAACAAGGCGGTATAGGTCTCTCCCAACTCAGTAAAGGCTCTCTGTCTCTGTAGCCTGTCATTTTTAGCAGCTTGATTTCCTCGAAAACCCGCCCCTGGAGGGTTCCTGTATGCCCTTGGTGGAGGGTAGGCATTTTGGGGTGGAGGGTATGTGTTCTGTGGATGTGCATATGTGTTTTAGGGAGCCGGCGGATGCCATTGCGTGCGAACCGGAGGCTGAGTGTATGTTTGGGCTTGGTGCACAGAGACGTGTGGCTTTTGAGGTGGATAATAGTGTTGTGGCGGGCTGTATGGATAATTTGGACTGTGGAGTCTGGGTTGGTTGTAGTATGGTTTGCCGAACCTGGACCAACTGCCTGCCTCAACCGTGGCAACTTCTTCTTTCTTTTTCCTTCCCAGTGCACCTCCCGTGCCGCTCTGAATAGCCTGGGTCATTGCCTTGAGCGCTGAGTAATTCGAGATTTTATCGGACCTCAGTCCCTCCTCTATCATAACCCCTATCTTTACTACCTCATTGAAATACTTTCCAACCGTCGTCACCAAGTGACCAAAGTAAGTTGGATTCAGCGTTTGCAGGAAGTAGTCCACCATTTCCCCCTCTCTCATGGGAGAATCAACCCTGGCTGCTTGTTCTCTCCAGCGGAAACCAAACTCACGAAAGCTTTCCCCAGGCTTCTTTCCGGTCCTCAGTAATGTGAGACGGTCAGGAACTATCTCGAGATTGTATTGAAAGTGACCCGCGAAAGCCTGCGCTAGATCATCCCAAGTGTACCACCTGCTGGGATCTTGTCTGGTATACCATTCCAATGACGATCCACTTAAGCTTTGGCCAAAATAAGCTATCAGTAGCTCATCTTTGCCGCCTACTCCTCTCATTTTGCTACAAAAGCCCCGCAAATGTGCCATAGGATCACCGTGCCCTTCGTATAAGTCAAACTTGGGCATTTTGAACCCTACCGGGAGTTGGACGTCCGGGAAAAGGCATAGATCCTTGTAGGCCACGCTGACCTGGTTGCCCAATCCATACATGCTCCTGAAGGATTGCTCCATGCTTTTGAACTTCCTCATTACCTCATCCTGCTCTGGAACCTTAACCGGCTTTTCAATCTCCGTCGGGACCTCCAAGTGTGGATTATAGGTATGGGGTTCTGGTGCATTGAATGTGGGTTCAGGGGGATAGTACTGCGCATCGTGAGCCTGAAACAACGGCTCACTAGTTGATCTTTGCAGCGTGTCTGGTGTGGGTCCTTGAAAAGTGGGAACGTTTGGTGGTGGGAAAGGTTGATGGGGTGGTGGAGCTCGGGAATCATAGGGGCTTCATCCCTAATAATATGGGTGATTCGGGAGGCTTGTTGAAGGGCCAGAGTGAGGGTATTCCGGCATATGCCCTAGTGGTTCAGGGCTCTTTTGTACTTTAGCCAAGGCTAACTGTATCGCATTCATCTCTAATCCCATCCTCTCTATCTTCTCCATTGCCTCTTTCAGCAACTGGCTTACTGGCCTTTCTTCCTCGGCACTATTTTCTGAAGTAGTCATGATTATTGGTATAGGTCTTTTGGATCTGGTTTGATAAGGATGTGATGCCAGAACGCTTTAACAACTAATTGTCTGGTACTAGGAAAACAACAAACTTGTTAGCGTTAGAGTTTAACAGATTTGGTAATCGCTCGTTGGGGATGCAATGCTTCTAAGCAGTTAACCATTTCTAACATGTTTTTGCTTCAACCGCATGCGTCATCCCGGCTTGCTTTATTTGTGCCTTTAAAGTAATTTGGGAACCCTCCGCTTTCCTCTCTATTATTCTTCTTTCTTTTCTTCTCTCTTTTTCTTTCCTCTATTTTTTCTTTTTCTTTCTTTTCAGTGGTGGTCGAATCTTATGTGGATTGCCTACGTATCACGTCCCCGCGTGAATCAGACCGGGCGTAGTTCTGCCACAAAGTAAAGACACAAAATTCTTTTGGAATCATTCAATTCATCACCAAAATTTGCTATTACAAACTACTTATTTTAAACAAAGAACAACAACAATACAGATTCCAAAATTCTTAACCCGACTCGATGAAAAAAGAAAAAACAACATAAGGGGAGATAATGGACCCATAAAGTCAACAAACAAGACTCGAACTAAGGATACATTAAGGATTTAGGTGCTCGCGAGGCATCATTCGGCCTTTCCGCGGGCTTTGGTGTAAGACCCCTTTGTAAGCTTTTCAACTCATTCATGATCTGGTGAACGTAGCCCATGACGGAGGCGAGTAGGGTATCACGAGGCATTTGCTCACATGCTAAGCATCTCATGTAAATATAGTGCCCAATCTCGTCAATCCTACCTCGGATATTGTCCCTTTCCCTGAATAATTGCTCTATTCGCTGGTTTTTCAATCCCAGTGCTTGAGCATTGTAGGCAAGTCGATCCTGGAACCTCTCCATTTGTTTTTCCATTCTGGCCATCACATCATAACAGCGCCTTCTGTCAGCTTAGGCATCTCGGGCTTGTTTAAAGATCCGCTCCTGAAGAGTTGAGTTTGTTTCTCTTAATAGTCCGATGCTTATTTCAGAATCCCTTATGACTTGTTGCAGATGCTTTCTCCATGCCATTGTACCTTTGCCCATCTGACCCGCATTCTCGCTATGCAAGCTTCAGATCTCTCCAAGTCCTCTCGGCTTTTGCTTACCTGACTCCTCAGCTCTGCTATCAACCTCTCGTTGGACCGATTTTTCTGTTGGTTGTCAGCCTCTTTTCTTATTTGTCGGATTCGGGCCTTCAGCACCCCATTTTCTTGGGCCAACTTGTTCTTTTCCCCTTTGTCGGCAGCAACTTGCACATTGTTTTCAAATTCCAGATCCTTTATCTGTTGTTTCAGCTTGCCTATTTCTGCCCTGTAGTTTTCTTCTTTTGCAAGCCAGCCCCATTGTTCTTGCGATGACTCAACAAAATCTTGGAGGTGAGGTCTTTTGGTTGGCCGTTCTGGTTCATCTCTCGCAGTGCTCTTCTTTCTATGCCAAGCAAGATAAGCAGGTGAGACTTCACCTCTGGATAGGTCACACACTCGAGTATTTGCCGGCAAATACTGGCATTCGCTCCATATATAACGAACTGTCTTTTCATGAAATTGGTTGTCGTTGCTAACCTCGACTGCATAAATACTGAGATCTTCGTCTGGGTGTACCACCTGACATCTTCCCAATTGTCTCATCACCCGGTAAGGTGCATAAGGTTGAATACCTCTGAGTCCCATTAAGAGGAAGTAAGGGCCAGTGGCGGGCATATACACAATTCCTTCAACAGGAAGTCAACCCAATGTCCTATCTATTTGTACTGCGATGATGGCACGGAGATAGGATACCCAGTCTTCAAACCCTTCCGGTAATCTGAGCCCTGAAACCCTCGGGATATATCCTTCGATGTAGCCTTAGTTCGTAGATATATAGCGCATACACCGAGGATGATGACATAAGTGCTCGATCATCCACATCTACAATAACAAATTGCATCCTTCGAAGAAATCTGCCACGGCTTTACAGGCTGTGAGAGCTCGGTATTATCTCGAACACTATCAAAGGAGCAAGCGTGCTTTTGTTGTTGGTGATCAGTACCTTGACGATTCCAGCCACCTTTAAATCAATATTTCTATCTTTCCAAGGAAACACCACAATGCCCAAGAACGCTACCATGAAGGCGAACCGCCTATGTTCATCCCACTTTGTCTGATTCCCTCTACTGCAAACACCGCTTTCTGGATCATCGAACCCTCCTATATGCCCGTACCTCTGGTATATGAATTGTAGAGTATAAAAACCCCTATCCAACTCAGAGTACGGGACTCCCTTGCTTATCTTCAGTAGATCCATGAACTTGTGCGAATTTACGGCTCTTGGAGCGATCAGATATTTGTGCCTTAACCCCTCAGTAATGTCCATGTGGCCTGCTACCTCTTCTAAGGTTGGGGTGAGTTCAAAATCCGAGAAGTGGAATAAATTGTGGGCCGGGTCCCAAATTGTAACCAAAGCCTTTATGATGTCGCATCTGGGTCTGACATTCAACAAACTGGTCAGACATCCCAGATGCAGTTTGATCTTGTCCTGCTCTGACTTTTCCAAATCCTCCCACCACAAGCGCAACTCCAAAGGGATCTTGCTCCTAACTGTTATCGGCAAACTTGGACCTGTGCTCATTCTGCATGTTGGTTTAGGACTCGTAGGACTCAAAGAAAGAATAAACCAAAATTGACGCACATTTAAATAAAACTCTGGTCTTGTCAATACGGCCTTTCAGCACTTCGAAGCAGATTTAAAGGTTGTGTTTTACCAATCGGACGAAACCCTTGAGAAAAATGAGCAAGAGCGGCGTTCTTGCAAAAACAGCCTTCCGGCGTTTTTTATGGACATTCGGCCATTTTTCAAGAATGGAGTCTCCTGACTTCTTTATGACGAGAAATTGAGGTTTTGATATTTTTTGCCTAATTTTGCAAAAGGGAAAGTTGGACCCGATGGGGATTGCCTACGTATCTCGCACCCTGCGAGAATCAAACTGCGTAGTTCGGGCAGAGAACATAATCCAAATTTTGGAAACAATATTTTTTTTTTCATTTTCCATGACACGACAAACTATTTTTCCTCTTCTATTTTGAAAATAATACAAAACAAAGATTTTTTTTTCGTAACAAACAATGACCCACCTATTTTCCAAACCAAAATAAGAGACTCTTTTTATATACATTTTTTTTCTCTTTTTTTTTTTTGAGTGAAACAAATTATTAAAAAAAATAAAACACTTTTTTCTTTTTCCATTTTCCCAAAATTTCGGCAGAATTTCGACCGTATTTGGGCATTGGCTTTTCTAAAATAGGCAATTAACTCTCTACACTGTTACTTCACTCTTTTTCACAATTTTCCAATATTCCAGATTTTTCGAAGCCGGTCAGCATGCCAGTCTGAAGCAAATAAATGCATAAAGCAAACAGGATGCAGCAGGATGGTCTTTTCATTTCAGGTTGCTACTCCTAGACGGACTCAACCCCTGTGTTGAGTCCCCTAAGTCAAATTCACATGACGCAAATAAGCGTTCCTACTAGGGATCCGGCATGAGGCTTTGTTATACTAAGTTTCAAAACCTAGGTGATTGTTCTAAACCTGGCTTACCCGAGCGGACAACTCGAGCCGAGGATGGGAGCTGTGTACTGGTAACCAAAGGGCCATCCGGTTTTGCAACTCCTCTGAATCCTCGTTCTATTTTGGTATATGACACTAACAGAAAGAAGTCACGACCAGCGTGCACTCCTCAAGAGAGAGAAAATAGGGGTTTCGGCATAGTTTGTATATACAGTCTAAATAATATCAAAGCGGTAAAAAACATCATTTTGCACATTTTAAGCCCAATCATAAAATAAGATCAGATAATAGACAATGCCAAATAATAACAATTATTCTAAGCTCGAATTCTTGAACCCTGAACCAGAGATTCTGGGATTCGTCCAAGTTCCCCAGCAGAGTCGCCAGAGCTGTCACACCTCCTTTTGGCCGCCCCGCGAATGGGTGAAGGAATTTTTTCCAATTAAAGGACAATCGAAACAGGATTTGTTTATTTATTTCAGAGTCGCCACTTGGGAGTTTTAGGGTGTCCCAAGTCACCGGTTTAATCCCGAATCGAGGAAAAGAATGACTCTGTTTAATAGTTCGCGAACCAGAAATCCGGATAAGGAATTCTGTTAACCCGGGAGAAGGTGTTAGGCATTCCCGAGTTTCGTGGTTCTAGCACGGTCGCTCAACTGTCATATTTGGCTTGATTATCTGATTTAATACAGGTTGAACTTATGTGCGAATTTTAACTTTTAACCGCTTTTATCATTACTATTATTTTTATCAAGAATTGCAACATCGTGGAAACACGTCTCGAACCACGTCACATCAATGCACCCGTGGTTGTTGACACATTTCAACTCTGTTGAGATTTGGATTTGGGTCACATAAATGTGCACCCGAGTTTAAGAAGATAACATTATTAAATACGCGCCTAAAGCGACTAGCGTATCATTATTTTGGGTAGTGCCGTGAAATTTGCTAAACGGCCCGTCCCGGAATCTAAGTACTCGAAATAACTATCCGTTGAGGGCCCCGCACTTTGGGTATTCTTGTTTGTCGAGGCTCATCTCATTCGTTATTTATTATTATTATTATTATTATTATTATTATTATTATTATTATTATTATTATTATTATTATTATTGGGGGAATTTGCAACGTTGTGAAAACGCATCTCGAGCTACGTCACAATCAATGTACCCGTGATTAGAGACATTTTTCGACTCCGTTGAGATTTGGATTTGGGTCACATAAATGCACACCCCTATTTAAGAAGGTAAGATTAATTAAGACGCGTCCTAAAGAAACTAAGTATTGTAGTTTTAGAAAAAGGCCGTGAAAAATTCACTAAACGGCCAAATCCAAAGTCTAGTCAATGGTTATGTATTTATAGAGGGCCCCAGCGATGTGTGATTTATTTGGCGAGGCTCGTCTCATTTTTATTTAAAAGGTCGTCCTATAGTGGCTATGTTCTCTATTGAGTTTGTCTATAATAATGAAAAAAGAAGAACGGTCCAACTTTATTTACATGCTTACAAGTTAGTTATAGTCGGGTTCCGAATGTGATTTGCCCAAATCCGAAACATGAATGCGTGTCTGGGCAGTCGTTTAGATATTATGGGCCCGGGCCCAGCGCACACTGTATGGACTGGACCTGGGCCATTCCTTTTCCTATAAGGGCATGTTAGTCTATTCGACTCAGGCCCAAGATTTATAAGGCTGAAATGGAAACTGGTGTTATTTTATTCTAATGGTATTGTTGCAAGTTATAGTGAGGCAACCCACTAAATGGAGTGAGATTAACTAGCAATGGACAGTTTAACACTTAACATGCGTTAGAAGATATGCTAATCACAAACACAACTAAAATTCCAGATATTGTTTACTACATTCTCACTTCTTTTCTATCTACCAACATACATACATAAGGTGATACTAAGTAGCCATACGTGATGTCTAATTATACATGATGACTGCCTTCATTATCCTAATGGAAGATATGAACTATTATATATACAACTTTAATGTTCAATATACAGAATGAAACAGATTCGAAAAAAACAACTTCAGCTCTTCATTTCTGTATTCATGTTTCAACTTTCAGCTTACATTGACAGTGTATCAGTGGTGTACCTGGTATTTGGGAAAGCAAAAGAAGAAGAGGAATGATCAGTGGAAGCAGTAGCATACACAGCAACAGCAGCAACAAGAAAACAGCACTCAGCAGCAACAACCCAGTGACAGATTTTTAACACCAAGACAAAGAACCCAGTTTGCAGCCCAGCAGCACCCCAAAACAAATACAAGCAAAGCAGAGAAGGAAACAGATGCAGAAAAGCAGTAGCCTCTGATTGTTATGATCAAAATCCAGCACACTCTTAACTCTATATCACTCTGAAAAAAGACTGTCCTTTAAAGGTTGAAAGACCAGCCTTGTGTATGCTTTTCTTTTCTCTCTTAAAACTGTCCAGCCCCCTTCTTTGCCAAAAATAGCTCTATTTATAACCTGAAAGAGACCCCTAAGGTCTGCCTAGAACTTCACAGCCTCTAGGTCTGCCCATACCCTTCAATTCCCATGCCTAAGTGTCTTTTCTTGATGTAAACTATTTTGTTCCCCATGTTTGTCCTATTGTTCTAATCAAGAGTTATGGGTTTATTATAATATTCACTTAATTCTCATGCTTGTTGTTTTGTTCCCCATTGTCATTAAAATAAGTTTAACAAATGACCCCTAGGCAGACCCCAGCTTTGCAGCCTGTTAACATGCTACTAAACTCCCAAAATTACCCCTTAACTCTTGCATATTACTGTATTACCCTAACCTTTAACAGTCAGTATATAAACCCCTTTGAATTTAGCTAATCACTGAACTGACTGTATCAACTTAAGTCTAACATTGATTTCAGGTTGGTCTGTTAGATTTCTACAGTTATACCCAATTCCTAGCCTAAGTTCAACTCAAAATCAAATCACAAATGGGTGTCAATCAAACCAAATGAGTTGGTCATATTGGGAGCCAATCCTGACCAACTCAGAACCAGAATGCAAACAAGCAACAGCTAACAAACTAAGATCAAAACAGTGATGAACAGGCTTCCATAGCAGACTATGAAGATCATGAGATCACTGAACAAATGAGTAGTCTAGTTCAAAGACAAAACTGAACATATTCAACAGGTTCATTATAAGTTAGCATACAGATGTGGTGTTGGCAAACATACATGGAGGGTATTAATGAGCTACTGTCCTCTTTCCTCTAATTTTCACACAAATTAATTGACGAACCTTATTTAAACGACTATACAAGCTATAATAGACAGCAAACAATCAATAAAACACACAAAACAAACTAAACATTACCTCAGGATTCACAGACTTGACAGAAAAATCAAAACAAACTAAACTAAACATGAAAACAGATAGTATTCATAGGAGAACAAAAGAAAAGGAAGAAATTACCTCAGGGATTTGAAATCAAAACTGACCCAAGCTCGAACTCGGACTCGACCATTTTTGGGGTCGAATGGACTTTAATCGAAGTGTTCTCAACTGAGAACACCTCGGTTAAAGTCTATTAGACCCCGATTCTTTTGTTGATTTGGACAGACCCCCATAGATCTGAGTTCTAGGGTTCTTGGGGCTCGAATTAGGGGTTCGAGCCTTTCTGGTTAGATTCGAACGGAACCAAGGTCATTCAGGGGGTGAGGAAGGTCAGGAAGATGAACGGTGTGAATTTGGGCTTGGTTGGGATGAGTTAGTTTTTTTTGCTCGAATCTTCGATCGAAGATTCAAGAAGCGGTAGGGTGATTCGAGGTAAATGGTTAACGGATTCGTGTTCAGGGTGGTTGGGTGCATCAGGGGTGTTATTTTGGTAGTCATCGGAGTCGTGGTTGCTGGGTTTACGGTGGGGAAATCCTAAGGCGGCTAGGGTTTGAGAGGGGGGGTTTCTGGGACGATGATGAACAGTAGGCGAGGGGGGTTTGGTTTAGGGCGTGGGGTGATGGATTGGGTCTTATATACGGGGTGGGTGGTTTAATCCTGGCCGCTGGATCAATCAAGATCGATGTCCAGGATTAGGGGAGTTAACCAACACGGCGTCGTTTGGTTAAGTAGGGGGGTCGGGTCGAACCAGGAAACGGGTCGGGTTCAGGTAACGGGTAAGGGAGATGAAATCCTGGCCGTTGGATTGATTTAATCCAATGGCTGATTAAAAGGCACCAATACGACGTCGTTTGAGGCGTCTCGAAGCTTGACCAAATTGGACCGGGTATGGGGTTGTTTTGGGCCTGGATTTGGGTCCACCTAGGGTGGCCCAATCCCGATTTCCTTTATTTTCACCCATCTTCCTTCTTTCTTTAATTATCAAAATTAAACAAAAGTCCTAAATAAATTATAAAATCAAAATAAAATTACACACATATTATTTAACACCTATATGAATTAAAACATTTAATAAAATTACCATGACAACAAATAGAATAAAATGCATATTTTTGTGATTTTCGCTTTTAAAACCAAATTATGGTTAATTAATTCCTAAATGTACCATTTATTCCTAAATGCATGCAACATGTATTTTTGTATTTTTAACTATAGCAAGGCAAGCATTTACGGATAGAACAACTATCAAAATGTCACGCAAATTCTCAAAATTGTACCTGAAGGTAACTTGTTTTATTTCTTTTTCGATTTCTTTTGGAGTAGTTTCCGTGAAGCAAAAATCATGTGCTCACACCCGCGCCCTAAAACTCTCTCAACGCTCTCTTCGTCTCTGCAAACACTAGCGTTGTAACCCTTAATCCTCTCCGATTTCGACTAAAAAATGGAATCAATTGTCGATTCCCTTACCTTATTGATCACCTCTCGCTATTGGTTACTCTTATATGTTGTTACCTAGTTGCTTGCCTAAACATGGCAAGCAAATCTTGTCAGAATCAAACCAAAGTCGATTCAAATTCGTGACTTTTCTGTAATGCCGTCTATATTTGTTCTTGTTCTTTTATGGTATGAATCTCTTCTGTTGATTCTTACTTACTCTGAACTAGGGTTTACATATCTTCTTCAAATCTAACCATAATTGGTTCAAGTCTTTGATTTTGAGTGTTATCTTATATATATTCGTCCAATTATGTGTGAATTTGATTTTCCTTTTTACTGATTTTTCACTTGCCTTAAAAGTTAGGGCTTTCAGATCTTGTTTTCCTTATTAGTTTGATTCACTGATTTTGGTACTATTTTGTCTCTACTCATCTTTGTGTGCGAATATTCTGTTAACATTTTTGATTCCTTAAAATTAGGGTTTACTTATTTTTTCCGATTTTATTTTGATTCTGCATGCTGATTGCTTCCTTATTTGTGTTTGATTTACACTTTTTCATATTTACTTGCTCGATGTTTGTTACTATATAAACCCCCCCCCCCCGATTCCCTTTTAAGACAGGACCAGAATCATTAATATTCACTAAAACACTGAAGTTACTACTATGGACTTTGCTATTTCTTATTTTCGCTTAACTGGTGAGTTATTGAACCCTTTGCAATACCATCACTATGTATCTATAGCTCGCATGTGCTTTCACTTATGAAGTTCATAGCTTAAAGCGTTTTCTGGGTTGTTCTCGAATGCAATTCTGACTGTATTACTCAATCTTAGGCCTTTCTAATCTAAATTTCATTATGTTTGTAGTTTGAAACATGCCTGGACCTGAGTTAATTAAGTTTTCTCTAAGTTTGCCTAGCCTATGTGTTACTGATGGTTAGAACTTTTGCATTTTAGACTCTCTTTATGTGTTTGATTTTGGTAGCAATCCTGTCACTTAAGCATGCCTTACTTTCATAATTCTTACAATGATCTGCTTTCATCCTGCTTGAATTCTACTGCCAGTCAATATGATTTTCACTAGCATCTACACTTAACATAATCTAAATATTTTCTTTATCATGAGTATGTGTATACCAAACCTGCAAACTTGTTTTATTAATGTGTGATTGTTTATGCACTAGATGTTGTTTTCTGAATCTTTGTTGAGTTTGCTTTCAAAACCTAAAGCATATCTGATTATTTGCTCTATGTGCTCAACTTGAACTCTTCAGTTCTGCCCCTCAACTATTGTCCAGTCCCTCTCATTATCACTTATGTTATTCTGACCTCCCTAGTGTGAGCACTGCTCAGTATCCATTTGAGACTCTTGTGAACTCGGACACATTAGGACTTGGTCCTCAGTCTATCCCTGAATCTCCTCTGTTAACCTCCCTAGTGTGAGCACTGCCCTGGGTTCTTGAAGCCCTTGGGAACTTTGACACATTAGGGTCCAAGTTTCTTTGCCATATTTGTCTTAATTGCTCAGTTTTGTCTCACTTCATTTGCTGAATAAGCCAATGGGCTTATGTACATGGCTTTATTTCTGATGGTTACAGGGTTTCGGCGATGGAAACTGTCTTCTAAGCTGCTGTGGGCTATGTGAAGGCCTAGCTGGGCTGGTGTATCTTTGGGCCTGTTGTAGGCTCTCTATAGTTATTTATCCTTGTAATTTATTCCTATTCATTCGGGTCTGTAATAATTGTTGTAATAACATTTAGGGTATTAGTAAAATTGGGAAAGTGGGCTTACTTAATATTGCATAAAATGGGAAGAAATCCTGCCTATAGGTTTTAATTTGCTCGAATATATTCTGCTTCTTATGTGTTTGATAGATGACCTGCCTACAGGTGTTTAATATATTTTGCCTCCACTTGCTCGTTAGAAATCATGTCTATAAGAAATAAAAATGATCAATCCTCTAATTGCAGCATGTTCATATAGACACCATGCCTATAGGATTGCATTTATTCACAAATACATGGTCTTTACATGTTCACATAGATATCATGCCTATAGGATTGCATTTATTCACAAATATTTGTTCTTTGCATGTTCACAAAGACATCACGCCTATAGGATTGCATTTATTCACGAATACATGGTGTTTGCAATGTTCACGTAGATATCATGTTTATAGGAGCATAATCAGATGTCATTTCTGTCATTCTACTATAATGTTACCCACCTAGAAAGCATGCCTATAAGGACAAAAAAATGTTAATGTTAATCAATATAATTTCCAATTTCTAGAAATCCTGCCTATAGGGTGTTCTATTAATATTGCTAACCTTAAACCTTCAAATAACTGCATAATCACTCTACTGCACACCTAATACATCAAATTACAGCATTGTCTTTGTAATGATGGATCCAGAATCATTTAGCAATCATGTATATGGGATCAATAACTCATAATCTTAGTCTTAGTAATGAATATGTGATATCAGATTCCCTAAACTGTGTAGAAATCATGTCTATAAAATTCCATTTTTTTACATCTGAAACTGTTGTATCTATTAAAATCCAGAATAATTTAGAGATCATGCCAATAGGATTCAATAGTTAAAATTTGCAACTGTCAAATGCCCAATGTGTTTGCTTGCATTCGTTGTCAACGTGTGGAGGCTGACTTGAGCCCTTAATTGCTATTATATGAAGTCCGACTTGTTTTGCTTGTCGATTCGTTTTATCATTTTGAGAAGCCTAAGTGAAGTCTAGAACTACCAAAATAGAGGTCCAAAGCCTCCTGGAATATAGGCATGGGATGGGTAGTACACGCATAGGGTACGGTTTAGAATCAACTAGTGCGCTTTAGGTAACAACTTATAGATAGTAATCGGGTAGCTGGAGATGATAGTCTATGCTCGCTGAATAATATGAGAAATACCCCATCTTGAGGGAGTTTCGAAGTATTATTTATGTTGGACGGGGTGATCCTTTAGGCTAAAAAATTTAGGACCCCCCCTACCTTGTCTTTCAATCGATTATTTGTGTTTAATAATGAATTCCTTGTTTCTTAGCTTTGATCACATAGACTAATTCATATAATTGAGTTCGGTCAGGACGCACAGTTATGGACCTCGAAGAGTGCCTAACACCTTTTCTTCGAGGTAATTTCGAGCCCTTACCCGATCATTGGTGACGCAAACTAGTCAAACAGAGTTATCTGCAAAATAGGTGCCCTAACGCACCTCAAACCCGTTTGGTGGAAACTCTCTCTTTTAACACCCTTCTTTAAAAGAGTTGTCACGTGTCGAAACCCGATTTCACGAGAAAAAAGGGCGCGATAGCATGACGACTTTGCTGGGGATTTTTAGGCTCTTACCATAAATGAACTTGGTCTATACGAATTAGTCTTCTCTGATAAATGTGTATTTACTATTTTTTGCTGCTACATAAATATCTCATTCCCATTTCCCTTTTATTACTACCTGTACAACCTTTTCCCCATTTTCCCTTTATTTAAACTCGCATGGAAATCTCTGTTTAGTTTGCTCATAATATGCGCTTTCCTTTAGACATTTTAAGAATTGCTACATCTTGTCTCTCCCCACCCTCACTCCCTCGTTTACTTTGTTACCATTTCCACATTGTGCGTACTAACTTCTTCTTTGTTTTCCCTTCTTTTATGTCTTTACATTTCATTCAATATTGCATTTACTGCTTTCAACATGCAAAAATACTTGACAATGTGTTATTTTATCTTTGCATAAAGCATGTTCCACATCATATTCCACTCGTGCATATTAATACCATAGCGGCACTTGATGAGTGTCCGCGCTCTTCCTAAACCACCCTTTAAATTTGGAAAAGCTTATTTGCGGTAAAATTAGTCGATCAGCGGTACAATCAATAGTTCCGTGGCTTTCCATCTCAAGTTGTCTGCTTGAGAGTACCAATCTAGACTCTTATAGAAACTTCATTCTAAAATCAACTGTGCATGCATCATGTCTAAACCTAGTATGAGTTAAAACACTATCCGCGCAATAACTCGCTAAGACAAACCTTGTCCAATGTCTGCCGGGATTTCCATAATCCCAATGGACACAATCATGATCTGTGCATTATTTGTAGAAAACATGCCAATATGTTGATCATTAATGTGTAAATAGCCAAATCTGGAGGGGGAAAGGGCTAACTCTACTTGTTTTGCAGAAATGAGGCACGAAGTCCTCAGGTTTGGCATGGTTCGGAATATCCCACCTTTTCTGCTAGATTAGTGGGAAAATCTCGCACCAAGTGACAAAAATTATGTGAAAAGAGTTCTTGGGAATTTACCTTCTTTACTAGACATTCAGCCAAACAATGTACTGATCGAGGCCGCTACTATGTTTTGCGATGAAAAGAGGGTTGTTTTCCGTTTCGGTGATATAGAAATGTGTTACAACCCGTACTTTAATATTAGGATGAGTCGTAGAAATCCATATGAGCTTGAAGGGATTAAGACCATTCATGAGGTTATAAAGGATTTGTGACTATATTATTCTAAGATCCCATAAGTTCAACAACCTTGATACCGTTATATACATTGGATATGGTATTTGGAGTGGAACATTTTTGTAAAAAGTTTGAAAAATATGATTGTATATAGTTATTAATATTACTACTTTCGAATATGCTTTAAATTATACACATAATATAAGAAAGTTTATGAGATCTTCCATATTGTAAAGATAGAAATTATTTTCTCACAAAAAAAGAAGGTTATCTTTTTACCATTTTAAGAATTAAGCATATAAAAATTTGTACTCTTTATATGAGATTATGAAAATTAGAAGTTTAGAAAATATATGTATTTTTACATGGATGTTTTAGTAAAATAATAGTGTGTGTATTGATTTTATATGGTACTACATGACCATGATAGTAAGTTATATAAAGCGTGTTAAAAGTGAGTAGTATTTTAAGTAAGTTGAGATAATCCTTAATTATATGGATTATTGGGTAATGGGGGAATTAACTCATTAATTAATAATTAGTGGTTGAGTAATTAAAGTCTTTGGATAAAGGTAAGGAGCCAAAACATGGAAGCACAATGAGTCTTCATCAAAGCCAAAGTGTGACTCTTATTTCATGGAATTATGTGGCAAATAGATGAAAGTATGGAGCTTCTACAAGAAATTTTCATTTGTGCTAGCAACCAATGTGAGACCATTCTTGACATTCTAAATAAGCCATTTACTTTAACTCTACAGCAATTTCAAAGCAATAGAGCAAAGAAAGAAAACTCATCACCAAATTGTCGTACATGGTCAAATCCATAATCCATTCATCATTACCAAATTGATAGAGCTATATGCTGAGTGTGACAATATAAAATCTGCTTGCCACCTGTTTGTCAAATTGTCTCAAAGAAATGTTTTTGCTTGGACGGCCATGTTATCATATTTTTCACGTAACTTCTTAATTGAAGAATGTGTGAGTACTTATAAGGAGATGAAACTAGATGGTACATTACTTGATGGATATGTGTTTCCTCTTGTTCTGAAGGCTTTTGCAAAGTTCTCAAGCCTGGATACTGGGGAACAAGTACACAAAAATGTAGTAGTATGTGGTGCAAAATGGAATCTCCAAGTTGGCCATTCTTTAATTGATATGTACTCAAAATGTGGTGATATTCAGAGTGCAAAATGGGCATGTTTGGGCTTATGAGTATGGAGGGTTGTCAGCCACATATAGTCACTTTCAACATAGAAATGGATGCTTATTGTCGCAATTAACGTGTTAGAGGATTGTCAAGAGAATCGACTCAGATATGTTAAGGCTAATCCTTTCTTCTTTTGGCATGATCCAAGTAACGATACGTAAAAGTAATGATATTCCATAAGTGGTTCTACTCTTAGCAGTTAAGGATGTCTATGTTATTCATTCCCGTAAAGTGATATTCAAGCATGTCTAAGTACGTATCTACTTCTCTATTGAGGTATTTGATAAAGATGTTAATATTCATAATATAGTAATACATGCATGTTCATACATATGTATTTACCACCGAGCTACGGCCGGTTGGGCAGTTATACATATTTACCACCGAGCTACAGCCGGTTGGGTAGTTATATATTTACCATCGTGCTATGGCTGATTGGGCAGTCATGCATCTTCATTTACCACCATGCTACGGTCGGTTGGGCAGACATGCATTTACTACCGGGCTGCGGCCGGTTGGGCAATTACCACCGGTTGGGCAGTCATGCATTTACCAGCGTGCTACGACTGGTTGGGCAGTCATGCATCTTCATTTACCACCATGCTACGACCGATTGGGCAGACATGCATTTACCATCGGGCTACGACCGGTCAGGCAGTTACCACCGATTAGGCAGTTATGTATCATTATTTACCAACAGTTGGGCAATCATACATTTACCACCATGCGACGGTCGATCAGGCATACACTTATCAGTTGGGCATTCATACATCATACGATATGGCTAATAGTCTCAAAGAGATTATATATATCTAAGTATAATAAGTATGCACATACGGTGGCACTTCAAAGATTCAGGTTGATTCTTATATATCCTTAATTAATGTTGACTTATTGTTGTGTTTCAATTCTGCCTTACATACTCAGTACATTATTCGTACTGATGTCCTTTTGTTGGGGATGCTGCATTCATGCCTGCAGGTATAGATAATCAGCTTGACGAGCCCTCATAGTAGACGAGGTTGGCATTCAGCAAAAGATCGGTAAGACTCCACCTCATTCGTAGTGCAGCCGAGTCTATGATTCATCGTGTCAGAGTTTTGCTACAGACTTATGGGTAGGTCGGTACCCTATCCCATTTGATGTCAAATAATCTTAGAGGCTTTGTAGACAAGTCAGAGGCCTTGATGTCCCGTATGTATTCAAGTTTTAAGAAAAAATACAGTGTTTTCCCAATTATAGTTGTACATTACAAGTCGTGGCCAAGTTGGCCCACAATAATTACAAAGAAAAAAAAGTTGCAGAGTGGTTCGCTCGGGCCAGTGCGGCACCGGGTGTCAGCCACACCTCCCAGGTTTGGGGCGTGACAAAATGACTCCCCTTCTAGAGGATATAGGGGGCATTGCTGGACTTCCCTAGGATAGCCCTGGTCTATTGGTACCGAAAAATCGCACTTCTCGAGGGTTTCTAAAAATAATGGGTTTTAGAAGGAATTATGAGTTAGCCTGCCTGTAGAAATCTTATATACCCTTCGACTTCCTTTACGGATGTTATGGGAACAGAAAATCCTATCACCTTTACCATATGAGTTTGCTATTATTTCTTTGGGTTGGACCCACTGTCGGATTTTTGTGTTCATTGTCTATTTTCTGGGGATGCTGGCACTGCCAATGCAAGGAGAAAGGATTCACACTCGTTTAGATATGGTTACCAAGACCCTAATGGAAGAAATTGAGGGACAGACCTATACTATTGTCATAATGATCGTAGGAGAGATATACCGAACTTTGGACCGTTGCAAGAAAGGATATAGGCATTTTGAGAGCTGTAATTTGCTACTACAAATATGGTTGTTGGAACATCTTCAAAGGGGACAATATCGGGAAGAATTTTTGCGGTGACCATGGAATGACCACGTAGCTTTTCACCACCCGAAAAGAATGACTTTTATCCCGGATAGGTTTGCACAACCAGGAAACGATGTGGGCTGGGTACACTTCTTTAGCAATTTGACTGACAACAAGGTCCATTGGATGTTCGAATAGTTCCCTACTAGCGAATTCATCATCAGGTCAAGAGATGTTCCTCATCTAGTGCTAATCAGATTAAGAGGTATTTATCCTTATGCTCCTATTAGAGTCATGAGGCAAGCTGGGAGGAAACAAGTCATACCCCGAGTTTCCAAGATGGTTCACTACAAAGAAGATGTCCAAGGTGATGCTATTCCATTCAAGTACGAGGCACAACATATGTGGCATCTAAAAGTCATTGTGGAAAAGGATACTATCGAGCCAGATCGGTACTATGTTGGCCATGTGTGTTTCTACCCATCATGGTTGGTCGATGACATAGCAGGAGAAGTCAAGCCGGGGATTGATTTGGGAAATAGGGTCATAGACAACACTGCCGAGGCACAAGTCAAATATAGGAGGTTACGCAAAAGGAGTTTTGAATCTGAGGCCAGACATTTGGAACAGCACAAAGTAGACATGGAAGCAATCAATGAATGGAGAGGAATCGCTACTAAATCAACAGAGAGGTTGGAGTATTTAGAGCAGGGGTTGATGGAGCTTGAAGGGAAGATGAGAAACATGGTTGCAGGCTGTTAAAACATGTATGGCAATGAAGGAGGGCTCCTAGCAAGGGCGTATCTGCTGCTGGACATGCGCGACCTGGGGAACTTGATCGATGGAACAAAGAAGGCCAAGCATGGAGAAGGTCCCTCTGGGACCAAATAGATTAGGAATTATGTTTTACTTATTTTCTAGACTCGTTTTAGGCTTTGGTTGTAATAAGGCACATGCCATTAGTGACCCTTTATCATTATTGTCGTTTTAGTAGAGATTTGGTTTATTTATCATATTAATGAAATGACGCAGTTATTGGCATCGATTTTATCCAAATCTATATGTCGCTTAGGCCTACCTCGGGCACAATGAGGTCCCCAAATTAGGACGAGAATTCATAATTCCGCAATATATGTTTAAATACAGCAAACATCCTTTTAATAATCCTCACTGACTTGTTTACCTTTTGTTTTCCTCATTTATTTATTTGTTTGTTCTCATCCCCTAAGGTTGGTTCGTGCATACTAGCATCATCAACATATCATACCAGATCAAAAGGTCCTCTACCATGAAGAGACAATGCTACGCATGAAGAGAATGTCAAAACTTCAGATAGTCGAAGCACTCCAGCACAGAATGACTTGGTTTTATGGCTGCAACAAAAGATACTAGAGTTACAAGGGGAACTTGAGTAGGTCCAGAACTTGGCAAACCTTTCCCTTACCCTTAATGTCCCCAATGTCAGCCAACAAAATATCAAAAACTCAGCACCTCCAGAACACACAAAACCAACAAAATCCTCCCGCACCCCACCAATATGCCACACCGCCTCAAAATCCCAATCCTCCACCTGTACCGACACCTCCACAGCATCATCATCAGCCAAGCTAGTATCCATAAACCACTACCTATTGCACTCCTCAGAACGCACCACAACCTACCCCCGATCCTCAAAACTCAACAACCGACCACCACTATACCCAAATTCCTGGAGTCCATCAAAGCAACTCCATATACGTAGAAACCTTACCCCAAACTCCACAATAGACCTTATACATATCGAAGTCTGCCGAGAAGGACCTGCTCATCAAGAACATGACAGAAGAGCTCAAGAAGCTTACTAGTCGAGTCTAGGGTGTTGAAGGTGGTAAAGGCATCGAAGGTCTGAATTATGAAGATTTGTGTATTCAGCCAGACGTAGAACTGCCGGAGGGCTACAAACCTCCCAAGTTCGAAATGTTTGACAGAACATGTGACCCAAAGTTACATCTAAGGACATACTGCGACAAACTCGTAGGAGTTGGTAAGGACAAAAAAATCCGCATGAAATTATTCATGATGAGCCTCACCGGAGACGCCCTATCTTAGTATATTAGCCAGAATCTAAAGAAGTGGGTTAAATGGGTAAGCATTGCATCAGACTTCATGGATCGGTTCAGGTTCAATATAGAAAATGCGCCATAAGTCTTCTATATTCAGAATCTTAAGAAGAAGTCAACAGAAACTTTTCGCGAGTATGCTACACGATGGAGGTTGGAAGTTGTAAAGGTAAGACCAGCACTGGAAGAAGAACAGATGAATAAGTTCTTCGTCAGAGCTCAAGATCCACAATACCATGAGAGTTTGATGGTTATTGAAAACCATAAATTTTCTGACATCATCAAATTAGGAGAAAGAATAGAAGAGGGAATTAAAAGCGGAATGGTGATAAACTTTAAGGCACTCCAAGCTACAAATAAGGCCTTGCAGTCAGGAGGCATATCCAAGAAGATGGAAGTAGGGGCCGTGATGGTAGACCAAGTACCAAAATCTCCTCTCACATACCAAACACCTCCACCTACATATCAGCCTTCACCTCTCAGATACCAACAACCCACCGCCATCTACCATACTTATAGCACACAACCTGCATATTACCACTCACCACCACCAGCTCGCCAAAACTACCAAAAACCTAGACCAAATTTTGACCACATACCACCCAAACAATACACTCTTATTGCATAACCCATCGATCAGTTGTATGAAAGACCGAAAGCTGCCGGTTATGTTACCCCCATTCCTGTTGTTATTATAGAAAACTCTTCCCAGTGGGTTAATCCGAATAAGACATGTGCCTATCACTCGGGCATGAAGGGACATACTATTGATGAATATCGCACTTTGAAAGATAAGATCCAGACGTTGAGTGACACCAAGTTATACAAGCAAAGGAGGCTGCACCAAATGTCCGCAGTAACCCCCTCCCGGATCACAGAGGCGAAGGGGTAAATTTGATAGAAACAGATGAAGAATGGGATCTGGAAGGATCAATCATGCTCATTCATGTGGGATTAACCCAAAATACCTCTAATAACTCTCACACCTATTATAGTGAAGATTCAGTTGACAATTGAGGTTGAAATAGTCGCGCCAACTCCGTTCGAGGTTGAAGCAACAACGCCCTCAGCCGCACCAGCTCTGTTTGAGGTGGAAGTAACCATACCCTTCACTATGATGGTAGCACCCACACCGTCCTTTAATTCCAATGTTATACCATGGGACTATGCTGCAAAGGCAAGAAGAAATAGAAAAGGGAAAATGGAAGAAACAGGTGCAATACAAGGCATGACCAGGACTGGTAGGGTTTACACACCTGAGCATTTGGGAGGAACAAGCAAAGAAGACGCTCCCAAGCATCATTGAAATAGGCCTGGATGATCTTTGCAGAAAGGTGCAGGCAAAGGAATATTCTCTAGTTGATCACCTGAACAAAACCCATGCTTAGATATCCATTCTATAGCTACTACAGAATTCTGAGATGGATAGGAACGCATTGATGAAAGTGTTGAATGAAGCCTATGTACCCAATAATATCACTAGTGGATAAATGGCTACTATGGTGTGCTGGAAAGACACAAGATCACTTTTCACGAAGACGAGTTGCCACCAGAAGGACTGAGTCACAATAGGGCACTACACATCACAGTACAATTTGAGGATAAATTCATAGCCAAAGTCTTAATAGACGGGGGTTCAAGCCTCAACATTTGTCCGTTGACTACTTTGAAGAGGTTGGGTAAAGGCTTGCATGAGATACGAGCAGGAACTATGAATGTGAAAGCATTCGATGGGTCCTAGAGGGCCACGAGGGAAATAAACATGTGTCTGTAGATGGGTACAACTTGGTTTGATGTTGAGTTTCAATTATTAGACATATCTGCTACATACAATTTGTTGTTGGGACGACCTTGGATACATGTTGCTGGAGCTATAACTTATACGCTACACCAGGCTGTGAAGTTCGAATGGAATCATCAGGAAGTGATCAATCATGGAGATGGAGGTAATCCTATTTACACCAATCAAATCAAGAATAGAAGGAAGATGGGTGGAGAAACGTACCATCGCATCGAGCGCGTCAATGCAATCGAGAAAGACAAGTGGTGGAATAATAAGATTGAATGCATAATGTTATGGACAGGGTATGAACCTGGTAAAGGTCTCGGCAAGAATCTCTAGGGTATTATTAAGCCAATACAACCAAAATGTCATGGTACAACCTTTGGACTTGGATATCAGTACACTTGGCTGGAGTATGATGATTGGTCACCGCCATGGCGTGGTCCCTATTACCCTCTTAACCAGCCAATATTGCATTTGCACCAGACGTTTCAATAAGCTGATGTGATATGGGGATCTGAAGAAGATGAGGCTTTAGCTAGCTAAGGAATCTATTTCTAGACTATGAAGACATGGACTGAAATGCAATAGTTGAGGAGAAGGACGAGGAAGACCTTACAATTCAGACCTTGGGAGAGGGAGCTGTTCTCAAGAATTGGACTGCTACACCATCCCAGGCCCGTCGAGTTCCTGGGTAGCTTGGCAATTAGCATGATATATTTTTAAAAGCAATTTTTAGTATTTTGTTTTAGATGCATTTTGTTTTGAAATAATTGCTCGAATCATCGAGCCGTACTTGTTTTAACATTTCAAGACTTATCTAATGCATTGCTATTTTAGTATTTATTATTATCCTTTACATTTTTTCTCTCTACAACATTATTATTACTTATCTTGATGAACTAACGACTGTGACATGTAATGAGACAACGCAACATAAGGATAGTGATTCAGAGGAAATAGAAGAAGAAGACATAATCCCTGAGGAAATTGTTAGAGAGGTGGAAAATTTTGAGAATAAGCCTAAGTCAAATTTGGACGAAACCGAGATAGTCAACTTGGGAGATTCTGAAACAGTCAAAGAAACTCGCATAAGCATTCACCTGTCACCGTCAGAGAAAGATGAGTACACTTGTTTCCTAAAAAGAATACGAAGATATCTTTGCATGGTCTTATGATGATATGACTAGGTTGAGAACATTTATCGTAGCTCATAAACTACCTACCAATCCAATGTGTCCGCTTGTAAAATAGAAACTCAGAAAGTTCAAGCCTAATATGAGTCTGAAAACCGAGGAAGTCACCAAGAAGATCAAAGCTAAAGTTCTCAGAGTGGTCGAATATCCTACTTGGTTGGCCAACATCGTGCCAGTTCCAAAGAAGAATGGGAAAATCAGAGTATGTGTCAACTATCGAGATTTAAACAAAGAAAGTCCCAAAGATAATTTTCCGTTATCCAATATACACATACTGATCGATAATTGTGCCAAGCATAAACTCCAATCCTTTGTGTATTGCTTCACAGGATACCATTAGATCTGGATAGATGAGGAAGATGCCGAGAAAATAGCCTTTATCACTCTGTGGGGGTGTATTGTTATAAAATTATGTTGTTTGGCTTGAAGAATGCTGGAGCCACTTATATGAGAGCCATGATGATTATTTTCCATGACATGATTCACAAATAAATAGAGGTGTACGTGGATGACGTCATCATCTAATCCAGAAGAAGCACAGATCATATAGCAGATTTAAGGAAATTGTTTAATCAGCTTCAAAGGTACAATCTAAAATTGAATCCTGCAAAGTGTGCCTTCGGAGTCCCTACTGGAAAATTGCTAAGATTCATCGTTAGTCTCCGAGGAATTGAGTTGGACCCTTCAAAGGTCA
Organism: Nicotiana sylvestris; assembly: GCF_000393655.2. Taxonomy (NCBI): domain Eukaryota; kingdom Viridiplantae; phylum Streptophyta; class Magnoliopsida; order Solanales; family Solanaceae; genus Nicotiana; species Nicotiana sylvestris. The sequence goes on along the minus strand of NC_091057.1, from coordinate 87,256,873 downwards.
AAGATATTCAAGATTAGCCACCTTTGAAGAGCAAGAAAGATGTGATGAGATTCTTGGGGCGTCTCAATAACATCAGTCGATTCATAGCACAATCGACCATGATTTGCGAGCCAATTTTCAAAATGCTAAAGAAAGATGTCGCAACAAGATGGACTAAAGAATGTCAAAAAGCCTTTCACAGAATCAAGGAGTACCTATCCACACCACCAGTCTTGGTCTCGCTAGAACCTGATAGACCTCTGCTACTCTATTTGTCCATAGTAGATGGAGCTTTAGGTTGTGTCTTGGGACAACACGACGAGATGGTAAGAAGGGAACAGGCCATATACTATCTGAGTAAGAAGTTCACACCTTATGAGGCACGGTATTCTCTGTTGGAATGCACCTGTTTTTCCCTGACGTGGATAGCTGAGAAATTGAGGTACTACTTCTATGCCTACACTACATATCTCATATCAAGGATGGATCCCTGAAATACATTTTTCAAAAACCAATGCCTACAGGGAAACTAGCAAAATGGCAGATATTGTTGAGTGAGTTTGTTATCATCTATATGACTTAAAAGGAGGTCAAGGGACAGGCTTTAGTATATCATCTCGCAGAAAATCCTATAGGAGGAGAATACGAACCACTGAAAATGTATTTTCCCGATGAAGAAGTATCATTTGTAGGAGAAGATATCACCGAAACTTATGACGGTTGGATAATGTTCTTCGATGGGGTTGCAAATTTAAAAGGAGTGGGTACTGGAGTAGTTTTGGTGTCAGAGACAGGTCAACATTATCCAGTGTCCGCGAAGCTCAGGTTTCTGTGCACCAACAATATGGCAGAATACGACGAGGCTTGCATCATGGGGCTCAATTTGGCCATCGACATGAATGTTCAGAAATTGTTGGTAATTGGTGATTCAAACCTTCTGTTACATCAAGTTCTAGGAGAGTGGGCTACCAAAAATACCAAAATATTCCTATATATGTATCACGTACAAGAGTTGATGAAGGGTTTCACAAAGATAAAATTCAAACATGTTCCGAGAACCCAAAACGAGTTCGCAGACGCACTGGATACTTTGTCTTCCATGATACAATATCCGGATAATAATTTCATCGACCCTATTCCAGTGAGAACCCATAATTAACCAGCTTATTGCGCTAATGTTGAAGAAGAAACAGATGGAAATCCATGGTTTCACGATATCAAGGAATATTTGGCAAAAGAAGAATATTCGGAGCATGCAAATCATACTCAGAAACGCACGATCCGAAGATTATCCAACCATTTATTCCAAAGCGGAGGAATTCTATACAGAAGGACTCTAGACCTAGGACTATTACGGTGCGTTGACGCCAAAGCAGCCTCCAAACTGCTCGAAGAGATACATGCCGGAACTTGCGGACCACACATGAATGATTTTGTTTTAGCCAAGAAGATATTAAGAGCAGGATAATTTTGGATGACTATAGATACGGACTGCATTAGGTATGTCCAAAAGTGTCACCAGTGTCAGGTACATGCAGATATGATACGGGTGCCACCAAATAAACTCAATGCAACAAGTGCACCTTGACCTTTTGCCGCTTGGGGAATGGATGTCAACGGTCTGATCGAGCCTACCGCTTCAAACGGCACAGGTTCATTTTAGTGGCCATAGACTACTTCACAAAATAGGTAGGGGCTACATCTTACAAGGTTGTAACCAAGAAAGTCGTCGCATATTTTGTCAGGGATGGTATTCTTTGCCGATTCGGGTACCAGAATCCATCATCACCGATAATGCCGCCAACCTCAACAGCGATTTATTGAAAGATATGTGTGAAACCTTCAAGATCAAGCATAAGAATTGCACAGCATACAGACCTCAAATGAATGGATCCGTGGAGGCCGCAAACAAGAATATCAAGAAAATATTGAGAAAAATAGTAGACAACCACAAGCAATGGCACAAGAAATTACCATTTGCCTTATTGGGGTATCGTACCATGGTTCGTACATCAACCGGAGCAACTCCTACATTTTGGTCTATGGTACAGAAGTTGTCAATCCTGCCGAGGTCGAAATTCCTTCCTTAAGAATTATACAGTAAGTTGAACTCAGTGATGCAGAATGGATAGGAAGTCTTTACGAACAGTTAGCTCTTATTGACGAAAAAAGAATGAATACGATATGTCATGGTCAACTTTATCAGAATAGAATGTCCAGAGTTTTCAACAAAAGGGTCAAACCCAGATAGTTGGCATCGGGGCAGCTGGTGCTGAAGTGGATCTTCCCGCATCAAGATGAGGTCAAAGGGAATTTTTCACCCAATTGGCAAGGGCCCTACATGGTTCAACAAGTACTAATAGGAGGAGCACTCACACTTGCAGAAATGGATGGAGAAATTTCGCCAAAGCCTATCAATTCAGACGCAGTCAAGAGATACTATGTTTAGATTGTTTACATTTCTTCATCTGATATAGCTGAACTACGTTTGACCTGATTCCCATTTAAGAGGGGATACGTAGACAGCTCTGTGGTTTCGGTCACATCTTAATAAAATCTTCATCTTCCCCATGATCAGAAACTGGGGCAGAATTTTGAGGACAAGTCCAGCCAATTTTGTCATATGAAGAACGGTCAGAAAATCGCTTATCAAACTGGGGCAGAATTTTGAGGAGGACCCTCAAAATTTCTAGGGCAAAAAAGTCGCAATGTCTCTAAAGTGTCGCAGTTATTGATTCATTTAATTTACTCGATATCATAAACTACTATGTTTTAAAATAACTACGTTTATCAAATACATACATACTTTTTGAAAACTTTATTTCTATGGCAGCCAGATGTTACCCAGGGTAACTCGAACAGGATCTCCAGAGAAAAGCAAAGTAAAACAAGCAGGCAAATGCATGAACCAACCTTCCCCCCAAATTGTATAACGCTAAGCATTGCCTTTCATCACATGAGACTAAGCACTGTCTCCATTTCTTGCATAAGGCTAAGCATTGCCTCCCTAACTACATAATGCTAAGCTCTGCCTTTCCTTGCATAATGCCGAATGCTACGCTACTTGAAAACTAACACTATTTTGCCTTCCTGGGGATAAGCTCTGTCCCAATCTTATGCAAGACTAAGCTCTATCTTGTTTCACTTATATGATCCATCATCATGTCTCTACATTTCATGGGCTGAAACATCGTCATATTATCTAAAGGCGTCATAGTCCGAAGGCATCATCCTCATAGCCTAAAGACACCATGTCATGGCCTGAGGATCTTTCGATACTGCACATCATTATTCAAAGGCGTCATGGTTCAAAGGCACCATTTTCATGGCCCGAGAACATCATTTCATGGCCTGCAAATCCCTTATCACATGATTCATGGACCAGGACGTCATGGTCTAAGGACATCATCATCACCGTTTGAAGACAATCTTCATGGTCTAAAGGGAATTTGCATCATGTTTAAATTCTCGCAATAACCCATATATATTTTTCATGCATCATATTTTAAGTTTTGCAAGTAATCCAGGAGGTAACCGTTCTTCAAACGGGAGCAACCTTTGCTCTGATTTCCGTTCATAACGTTCACACCCTGCAATTATTTCAAACATAACTGACTACCACAATTACTCACTTTTCTTTATGGCTATTCAGCTACTTACTCCATAACACATCCGTTACGTTTCAAATTCACATTTATAACTCTATACCCGATACTATCCTTCCCAAAAAGAACCCTTTCCGAAACACACGACCATTCCTACAACAGTTCCATCGGTTTCACTCACTGTTGGGTCCAAAACTACACATGGCCTGATTCCTGTAAAACTAGGGATATGCAGGCAACATAGAAACCGGAGTTCGGCCTCTATTTTTTAATCATCCCATTCGATCAAAATCGGTCATCATTTCTTTACCATATAATTCTTCCATCATTCCCGGGGAAAAGAAGGGCACCTATTGATACCCAATTTTTTCCTCATATATATATATATATATATATATATATATATATACTTTCAAAATAGAGCATATGCATCATTATTAGATTTATAAGCATGCACAAATATTTTTTATAATTTTTCATAATTTTTAAGGGGCTTTAAATCAATTTATTCCTGCATTTTATTATATATAAATACCCAATAATTATTCTCCAAATTATTTTATGATTATTTAATCATCTAAACTCATCATTTATACCAGCATAATATTTAAATATTTTTCAGTATATTTTTATAATTACATTTGCATGTTAAGGCTAAATTGCACATTTTTGCAATAATAGACCATATGCATATATAATTACATTACTTATACAGAAAATGACTTTTTATATTTTTATGATATTAAGTAATTACTTTTAATCATGTTAGTGCATACATGATATTTTTGATATTTATTAATTACTTTTATAAATTATTTATTTATTTATTAAATATTGGGTATTTAAAAACTAGCCTAAATTCTACCTTAATTTCGTACCTAAACTACCTAGTCACAGCCCAATAGCTCTTGAGCCCAAAACCAAATAACCCCCAGCCCAACCGGTTAAACTAACCCAACCCAGAATCCCCAACTAATCATGGTCGTTGATCTCAAAGATCAACGGCTCATATTACCCCTACCCTTTTTAATTAACCAAACCCCCTAACCCTAAGTCACTCTCCATAGCCCACCGCCCTTAAACTTTCTCAAACGATCTCTTCGTCTCTGCAAACCCTAGCGTCGTAACCCCTAATCCTCTCCGATTTCGACTCAAAAATGGAATCAATCGTTGATTCCCTTACATTATTGATCACCTCTCGCTATTGATTACTCGTCTATGGTGTTACCTAGTTGCTTGCCTAAACATGGCAATCAAAACTTGTCAGAATCAAACCAAAGTCGGTTCAAATCCTTGACTTTTCTGTTATGCCGTCTATATTTGTTCTTGTTCTTTTATGGTATGAATCTCTTCTGTTGATTCTTACTTACCTTGAAATAAGGTTTACAAATCTTCTTCAAATCGAACCAAAATTGGTTCAAGCCTTTGATTTTGAGTGTTATCTTGTCTATGTCATCCTATTATATGTGAATTTTATTTTCCTTTTTATCTATTTTTCACTAGTCTTAAAAGTTAGGGTTTTCAGATCTTGTTTTCCTAATTAGTCTGATTCACTAATTTTGGCACTATTTGTAGCTCTATTCATCTTTGTGTATGAATATTCTGTTAACATTTTTTATTCCCTAAAATTAGGGTTTACTTATTTTTTCGGTTTTATTTTGATTCTGCATGCTGATTGCTTTCTTATTTGTGTTTGATTTACACTTTTCCTTATTTACATGCTCGATCTCTGTCACTATATAAACCCCTCCCTATTCCCCTTTAAGACAAGACTAGAATCATTAACATTCGCTAAAAAACTGAAGTTACTACTCTTGTTCTCTCATATTCTTGTTCTATATTCTGATTTTCGGCTAGCTGAAGCCAATACTAGAAATTCTGGGTTTTGCTATTGTGGACTTTGCTCTTTATTGTTTTCGCTTAACTGGTGAGTTATTGAACCAATTGCAATTCCATCCCTATGTATCTGTAGCTCGCATGTGCTTTCACTTCTGAAGTTCATAGCTTCATGTGTTTTCTGGGTTGTTCTCGTATGCAATTCTGACTGTATTACTCAATGTTAGGCCTTTCTAATCTAAATTCCATTATGGTTATAGTTTGAAACATGCCTGGACCTGAGTTAATTAAGTTTTCTCTAAGATTGCCTAGCCTATGTGTTACTGATGGTTAGAACCTTTGCATTTTAGCCTCTCTTTATGTTTTGATTTTGGTAGCAATCTGTCACTTAAGCATGCCTTACTTTCATAATTCTTGCAATGACCTACTTTTATCCTTCTTGAATTCTGTTGCAAGTCAATATAATTCTCACTAGCACCCACACTTAACATAATCTGAATCTTTTCTTTATCATGAGTATGTGTATACCAAACCAGCAAACTTGTTTTATTAGTGTGTGATTGTTTATGCACTAGATGTTATTCTTCTGAATCTTTGCTGAGTCTTCTTTCAAAACCTAAAGCACATCTGATTATTTGCTCTATGTGCTCAACTTGTTCTCTTCAGTTATGTCCTTCAACTGTTGTTCAGTCCCCCTCATTATCACTTATATTATTCTGACCTCCCTAGTGTGAGCACTACTCGGGGTCCGTTTGAGACTCTTGTGAACTCTAACACATTAGGACTTGGTCCTCAGTCTATCCCTGAATCTCCTATATTAACCTCCCTAGTATAAGCATTGCCTTGGATTCTTGAAGCCCTTGGAAACTTTGACACATTAGGGTCCAAGTTTCTTTGCCATATTTGTCTTAATTGCTCATTTATGTCCCACTTCATTTGCTGAATAAGACAATGGGCTTGAGTACATGGCTGTATTTCTGATGGTTACTGGGTTTCGGCTATGGAAACTATCTTCTGAGCTGTTGTGAGCTATGTGAAGGACTGGTTGGGCTGGTGTATCTTTGGGCCTATTGTAGGCTCTCTATAGTTATTTATCTTTGTAATTTATTCCTGTTCATTTGGGTCTATAATAATTATTGTAATAACATTTGGGGTATTAGTAAAATTGAGAAACTGGGCTTACATAATATTGCATGAAACGGGTTGAAATCCTGACTATAAGTGTTAATTTGCTCAAATATATTCTGCTCCCTATGTGTTTGATAGATGACCAGTCTACAGGTGTTTAATACATTCTGCCTCCACCTGTTTGTTAGAAATCATGTCTGTAAGAAATAAAAATGATCAATCCTCTAATTGTAGCATGTTAACATAGACACCATGCTTATAGGATTGTATTTATTCGCAAATACCCGTTCTTTGCATGTTCATATAGACACCATGCCTATAGGATTGCATTTATTCACAAATACATGTTCTTTGCATATTCACATAGACATTGTGCCTATAGGATTGCATTTATTCACAAATACTTGTTCTTTGCATGTTCACATAGACATCACACCTATATGATTGCATTTATTCACAAATACTTGTTCTTTGCAATGTTCACGTAGATATCACGCTTATATGAGCATAATCAGATGTCATTTCTATCATTCTACTATACTGTCACCCGCCTAGAAAGCATGCCTATAAGGATAAAAATGTTAAGGTTAATCAATATAATTGTCAATTGCTAGAAATCATGCCTATATGGTGTTCTATTAATACTACTAACCTTAGACCTTCAAACAACTGCACAATCACTCTACTTCATACCTAATACATCAAATTACAGTGTTGTCTTTGTAATGCTGGAATCCAGAATCATTTAGCAATCATGTCTATAGGATCAATAACTCATAACCTTGGTCTCGGTATTGAATATGTGATATTAGATTCCATAAACTGTGCAGAAAGCACGTCTATAAAATTGCATTTTTTACATCTGAAACTGTTGTATCTATTAAAATCTAGAATCATTTAAGATATCATGCCTATAGGATTCAATAGTCTTGATTAGCCTGAAATCTGCAACTATCAAATGTCTAATGTGTTTGCGTGCATTCGTTTCAACGTGTGGAGGCTGACTTGAGCCCTTAATTGCTATCATATGAAGTCCAACTGGTTTTTCTTATCGATTAGTTTTATCATTTTGAGCAGCCTAAGTGAAGTCTAAAACTACCTAAATAGAGGTCCAAAGCCTCCTGGACCATAGGCATGGGACGGGTAACGCACGTATAGGGTACGGTTTAGAATCAACTAGTGTGTTTTAGGTATCAACTTAAAGATAGTAATCGGGTAGCAGGAGATGATAGTCTGTGATCGCTGAATAATATGAGCAACACCCATCTTGAGGGAGTTATGAAGTATTATTTATGTTGCACGGAGTGATCCTTTAGGCTAAAAAGTTTAGGACCCCCTCCCCACCCCCACCCCCACCCCACCACCACCACCACCACCACCTTGTCTTTCAATCGATTAGTTGTATTTAATAATGAATTCCTTGTTTCTTAGCTTTAATCACATAGACTAATTCATATAATTGAGTTCAGCCGGGACCCACAGTTGTGGACCTCGAAGAGTGCCTAACACCGTCTCTTCGAGGTAATTTCGAACCCTTACCCGATCTTTGGTGACGCAAACTAGTCAAACAGAGTTATCTGCAAATTAGGTGCCCTAACGCACCTCAAACCCGTTAGGTGGCGACTCTCTCTTTTAACACCCTTCCTTAAAAGAGTTGTCACGTGTCAAAACCCGATTTTGCGAGAAAAAGGGACGCGACATGGATAAATGGTCATGATGTGTTGTGCTTCTTCTGTAGGTGTTTGAGAATGGTGACATGGTGCAATTCTATTGGGTCTCGAGGGTTTGGGCGGAATGCTAACATGGAATGAATGGGTTAATTCTGACCGGATCAGGTGGGGATTAGACTGGTGTTTTGGGCTAGTTTGATTTAACAAATAATCACATTAGGTTTAATTGAGTCTTTGCAATTTGAACTTTTTATGCTTTTAAACCACCTTAAAAATTAATTAATTAATTCTAATAAAATATGATAAAAATATAATCATCAAATACACTATAATTAGTGTAATTAATTAATTAATTATTGAAATACTTTATTACTCAAATTATGAAGTTAATTTCAGATTATGTAAATAATAAGCAAATTAATTAAAAATCAAGGATTAATTTGTTGAATTAATTATAAAACTTGTGTATCAAAATATAGAAGTTATTTTAATAATTTTAAAAATAGTAAGGGTAATACATTTTATAATTATGTAATACCAAATTATTAATTTTAACACTATTAATTATTAATTTTATATAAAAATAGGTATTACTGATTAGAAAATATTTTCAACACATTTGTTTCCCATCAACAACAACAACAACAACGACCCAGTATAATCCCACAAGTGGGGTCTGGGGAGGGTAATATGTACGCAGACCTTACCCCTACCCCGAAGGGTAGAGGCTGTTTCCAGGAGACCCTCGGCTCAAAAGGCTCAAAAAAGCAATAGGAGATAATATATTAGTACCATAAAAATGCGTAATAAAATAACAACAATATATAGGAGATACGAAATATGAAACACAGGATACGAAATACGAAATACGAATTAGATGGCTGGTATAGTACAACTAGAAGGTAAAGCCCTGCATCAATAGACGACCACTGACATTCCTAGTCTAACTCCTAACTAGATAGTCTCTCTCAGTTGTGCTGTAAAAATATTCACCCTCTCCCCTAACCTACAACCTTAATGCTCGACCTCCATAATTCCCTATCAAGGGCCATGTCCTCCGTAATCCTAAGTCGCGTCATGTCATGTCTGATCACCTCTCCCCAATACTTCTTAGGTCTCCCTCTACCTCTCCGCGTGCCCACTACAGCCAGTCGCTCACACCTCCTCACCGGTGCATCAGTGCTCCTCCTCTGAATGTGCCCAAACCATCTGAGTCTTACTTCCCGCATCTTGTCCTCCATGGGGGCCACACCCACCTTCTCTCGAATATCTGCATTCCTAATCTTATCCATCCTTGTATGCCCGCACATCCACCTTAACATCCTCATCTCTGCTACTTTCATCTTCTGGGTGTGTGAGTTCTTTACCGGCCAACATTCAGTTCCATACAACATGGCAGGCCTAACTACTGCTCTATAAAACTTACCTTTTAGTAACGGTGGAACTTTCTTGTCACACAAAACTCCCGACGCTAACCTCCACTTCATCCACCCCACCCCTATACGGTGTGTGACATCCTCGTCAATCTCCCCGATCCCCTGAATAACCGATCCAAGGTACTTGAAACTATCTTTCTTGGGAATGACTTGAGAGTCAAGCCTCACCTCAACTCCCGCTTCCGTCGGCTCAACTCCAAATTTGCACTCGAGGTATTCCGTCTTCGTCCTACTCAACTTGAAACCTTTAGACTCAAGAGCATGTCTCCAAATCTCTAGCCTCTCGTTGACGCCGCCTCTTGTCTCGTCAATTAGAATAATGTCATCAGCAAATAGCATGCACCATGGAACCTCCCCTTGAATATGATGAGTCAGTGCATCCATCACTAGGGCAAATAGGAATGGGCTGAGCGCCGACCCTTGGTGCAATCCCGTAATAACTGGAAAGTGTTCAGAGTCGCCTCCTACTGTCCTAACCCGAGTCTTAGCTCCATCATACATGTCTTTAATCACCCTAATATAGTTACTCGGGACCCCTTTATCCTCTAAGCAGCTCCATAAGACCTTCCTAGGAACCTTATCGTACGCTTTCTCCAGATCAATAAACACCATGTGGAGATCCTTCTTCTTATCTCTGTACTGTTCCACCATCCTCCTAATAAGGTGGATAGCTTCTGTGGTAGATCGTCCCGGCATGAACCCGAACTGGTTGTCTGAAATAGACACCGTCCTTCGCACTCTCATTTCTACCACTCTCTCCCAAACTTTCATGGTATGACTTAGTAATTTGATGCCCCTATAGTTGTTACAGCTCTGGACATCACCTTTGTTCTTATACAACGGGACCATTGTACTCCACCTCCACTCTTCAGGCATTCTATTAGTCTTGAATATAACACTAAACAATGCAGTAAGCCATTCCAAGCCTGCTTGACCCACACACCTCCACAGTTCAACCGGAATCTCGTCTGGCCCGGTAGCTCTGCCCCTTCTCATCTTACGCATTGCCTCCATGACTTCATCGATCTCAATGTCCCTACAATTACTTACTTCATGGTGACTGTCGGCATTCCTCGATTCCCCAAGTATAATATCCTGATCCCCTTCTTCACTTAGAAGTTTATGAAAGTAGGTCTGCTACCTCCTCTTAATCTGGTCATCTCCCATCAAAACTTTGCCGTCATCATCTTTTATGCACCTCACTTGGTCCAGATCCCGAGTTGTCCTCTCTCTCGCCTTAGCGAGTCGGAATAATTTCTAAGTGATGGTCAAAATTGATTTATTTCCCATCATTAAGTATAAATAATTTAATTTTAAAAGGGATGGTCAAAATTGATTGTCAACAAAAGGTGGTGTGTATATTGATGCGTATGCGACGAGATAAGGGGCATATGTGTGTGTTGCTAGTAAGGGGTAATACTTCATTGTGATGTACACCCATCGAGATAAGGGGGTTTATGCGCGTGAAGCTATTTCGGGAAAATATTTTAAATGCGAGGTTCATGCGGCGTCATAAGGTTGATTTGTGATTATGATGTGTGTTACATCGATGTAATTCTTGTTGTAAATCTTGTGTTGGAACAGCTTGATGATTAGAACACGTCATTGTTTGCCTTAATTGACCTCACTTTGTTTTACTTGTTTGGCTAATTTGTTGTGTTATCACATGCTTACTCTTTGTTGCCATTTAATTGGTTATGCTTTCCGTTGTTAGTTTTAAATTGATATTGATACTTACTTGGTACGTATTGTGGTGTACTCATATTGCGATTCTGCATATCTTTTTGCAGATCCCGGTACTTCGGATCGAGCCTGTCACTAGAGAATTGAGTCAGATATTGTGGAGACTTTAAGGTACAATTGTCATTCCCGCTCGCAGGCCTCAAAGTCATTTTCTATTATTTTTCTTTAATAGTGTTATTTGTGTTCCAAAGCAATGTCGTATTCGATATTTCTAGTGTATTCTCACTAGAGCTTATGACTCCGTACTACTGGTTTTGGGATGTATGGCTGTTGATCATTTTTCTGCTATGTTATGTCATTTATCAATTTTTATTTAATAGCTGAGTTGTTTTATTCTGTTAATTTCATCATGTGTTAGACTTATCTAGTCTTTAAGACTAGGTATCATCAGGATCGTGACAATAATCTTGCGTACTCATGCCGTTTCTTAAACCATATTGATAGCATTTTTTTCTAATCAAAAGATAAGAGTACTAGGTAACATAACCAAAAAAATAGAAAATTAAGTTAATTAGCTTTCAGCAAGATTATGCATACAAGTGTTTCATTTCCTAATAATAAAGGAAACGGAAAATACAGCTTCATCTAAACACAAAATGAATTTTGAATTGTCTTCACAAGAAAGCAAAATTTGCTTGGACAACATTTGAAGGACGTTTCAGCCTTTCAGGTATCAGATAGTATTTGAAAACTTCCACCCAATTCCAAGAGCTAACAGCATTACCTTTCAACAAGAAGAGTTTCAACCATCGATCAAATATTATCATTTTATACTTCAAATTAATTGTTGATTTAACACCATGGAATCTTACTTTTGCTACATTAGAATTTAGATAGTCTAAATTCTCCTTTCTCAAATTTGTGAACAACGCTGAAAGTCTCGAGCTTGAGTGTTGAGAATAAAGAATTCTCTGCGTTGATTAATCGAAGTAAATATCTGTTGCCTCTAGTCTCCAGATCGAAGACTTATCCAACATGCTCTAATTAGGATTTTCAAGAGCTTTTGCTCCATCATATATCGCACGTAACTTTGGCTTGATAAGGACATTGAATTATTCTGTTACTGCTGCCATTAGCTAAATACCAGTAAATGAAAATAGAGCCGCTATACATCATTAAAACTGACATGAAAATTAACCTAGGATGATGATCAACGTCAACATACATATACAAAGAAAGATAGACGATGCATGTGGTCTGTTAACACCTACTACTACTACTACTACTACTACTACTACTACTACTACTCCCATTACCTATTTGCTACTCCCTCCATGTTTCTCTTCCTAACAATAAAACATTACTCTCTTCACGTTTTCTTTTAGAGCAGGCAATGGTCGAACACCACTCTCTCCACCTTCTCTTATAGCCTTGCCGACTTTATGAGGACTGCCACCATTTTCTGCCATCTCTGGTTCCATGTAGAATCTAGCTCGAAATGCAGCTAAATGTGCATAATAAGCTGGAGGAACTGCAAATCATTCAGTTAAAACTTGGAAACGTTAAAATGGAATTTTGATTAAGCAAATAAAGCAATAGGATTATAACCCAAGGAGCAATAGGAATTTTGTTTTACAGTTTCCACTTACCCACAGAGACAGAACGCGTGCACCTTGCATATGTATAGCAGAGATTGTTAGTCAAGGATTGAATTCCATCTGCTGTGAAATTGTTCTCATCCCACAGAACATGGTAATGAGCCGGTCGACTTGTACCCTGCCAACACGAAATAGTGCATCAATAACAGATGTAATGGCTAATATTGTAAGGTGTTTGTGAGGAAGTTAGAAAATATAGTGAACATATAGTTAGAATCTGTAGCATCAGATAAATAAGCTTAAGAGAAGGTTGTGAATTTCGATAAAGGATTCCTTCATAAATTGTTCCTTATGGGATCAGTTTCCCCTCTTGTCAAATTCGATCTGAAAACCTGCTCATTTATCTTAGATAAGGGAAAAGGTAGTTATACCTGAATGCCGGCATGGCTACAAAGATAAAAGTCAAACTCTGTTGGATGACAGATTTTTGTATCAACCACAGTACCTGATGAAGCAAGAAATGGTACTCAGCATTCATGATATTTGACAGTATTCGTAAAGTGTCTAAGAATATGGATAGTTTACCAGGCAATATGTTTCCACTCCTATCCGTGCTACTCCTATCCTTGTGATTGTTAGCAAATAGACGGGTGTGATGCCGTTTCTGTACCACGATAAAAGTTACTGGTGGTTGGTAATTTGGCTCTAAAGATGCACAAGCCTGCACAAAATAACCTTCTAGTTAGGCTAAAATCATATATGGGAATAGGCGTTGACAGGATTAGCACCAACCTTCCTAATTGCATCTAACTCAAAAAGAAGTACTTGATAAAATTGCCCTTCGCTCACTCCATCCCTGTACACAAGATACTCTAATAAGTTAGGGAAAGTTAAGCAAATCAAAAGAATCAATGAAAAAAGCCATCCATTTCAATGCATGTCTCGGAATTGCAGCAGATATAGCATGTGAAACTTCCAGTATATTTAATATTTAGAGTGAGGGACTTGCCGATAAAAGATTATTCTTTGTGGCTTTTGGCCAGTGGCCTTTCTGAAGGATATTAGGAGATCCCTGCAAAATCAGTGCAAAATCATTTCACCATAAGGGAAGAAAACAAATACATTAGAAGCAAGACTAAGAGATAGTAGGCATACCTTATCATGCCACCACTAACCGTTCCACGTGCAGGATCATGCCATGTCTTGTACAAATCTTGTATGAGTTCCTGTCTATGAGCTTGAGCGCAAACAAGGCCAGCATATTTTGTCACCTCAGGCCAATCCTGAGAAGCTACTACCTGCAGCAGCCAGAATAGGAAATTGAGCTTCCTTTTACATCCAAGTATCGGGAAAGAGGAGATTAAGGAGCGTGGTCTCAAATGATGAACTTACTGCAGCAATTGAAGGGCTAGAGTCTTCTCCATTTTCTGGGTGGGTCACATCTGCTCCAAATATGATGGTCGGAATATCACTTACTAATGGTATTCTACAGCTAATAGCATCCAACAGGACAGTATTTCGACCACCCATCTGCTCCCACAACAGAGTATTCGTAAGAGTGCAAATTTTGAAACAAAAGATGCATCTTACAATTAGCAAAATCACAAAGGGAAAAGGAACCTCCAAGGCACCAAATATGGACATTTTGTGACTATCTTAATAGAATAGCAAGTGGATGCACCTTGACATTGATCTTCAAGGAGACATTTGCCAAATATTGTTTGCTGATCTTGAACACATGCTTCGTCAGACAGCATTGGGATATTAAACCAAGATCAGTCTCACATATCCGCTTTATGTCACCTACAGGATAAGGATGTAAGACATCCTGGAACAATGCAATCTTCAAACTTATCTCAATTCAACAAAATGAAATTTATTTCGCCATACCATACAGGGATCCGTTGTTATCTGGAAGAATGACCAATAGAAGCTCAAGTTCTTTGCCTTTTAGCTTGTTTACACATGCATGATAAACATGCTTCAAGGCTTTCTCTACTTGATCTGGCCTGGCCATGTATATTGGAATTACTGGTTCTGGATTGAACTCCTGTCAGCATAAGCTAAGGTCAATTGCCTTCGTATCTATAATCAAACATGGAGTGAAAGAGAAATGGACAAGGAACAAAGATAAGGAGCTTGCGAAACAACTACCATTCCAGACACTTGACACATCTGCGCCAGTTCGCTACAAAAGCCACGAGCAACACTCTCTTGGACACTTCGTGAAAAATTGATGCAAGCCCAACGGCTAACTGTCATTCCATTGATCATTTTCTGTGCACAGATCAAGCACAGCTTTTAGCAAAATGGAAAGCACAAAGAGACAATACATAGTAACTGAGAAACCACAAAGGAGCACATCGGTACCAGATAGGAAGAATAAGCGAGACAATAAATAAGTATAAAGTAATGAACATAGAGTGAGATATTGGGTCCATTTTTTTTCACCATCAAGACAAGAAAAAAAAAACATGACATTAATACATGAATGGTGCAGCATAGAATTAGTAAGTAACTGATGGTTCGCTAGTTGTAACAACTAAAAGAAAGTAATCAAGTAGAAGTTGAACTATGAAACAAGCGGAAAAAGGACCTTATTCATCATATTCCACTGCCCAACTTGAGGCAGGCAATCTTTCTCCTTCCCAGTCTCATGATATTTTAGCTGTTGGAGAAATGAGAGAAATAGATGTCAAAGGAAAAAAAATTCAGGTTTATTAAGAATGAAGAGTGAAAGCTCATGTAGAGTGATTTACCCATGGAGCAGGCAGCACGCGAGCTTCCACCGATGCTTGCTTTTCACTGATTTTGATCCCAAACTCCTTTGCATATGGATCTTCATTATAATCATTGTGTTGAACAGTCTATATTTCAAGTACAGCATGACAAGGGAATCATTCAAGTCCATTTAGGTGTGTTGCACACATTAAAATTTCCAGCACAACAGTGAGGAAGCATGAAAGATAAAAATATTACAACATACCTGCAAAATTGAGTTTTCACGATCTCTTGGTCTCTGGCACGTGACCTTCAACAGAGCAGTAATTTGCTTTTCACTCAACCTTTTAGTGTATCGTTGTCCCTCAACAATTTTACATGCCTAGAAACACAGCAACAGAGAATAGCTCACACTTCAGAAAAGAGACATGAAGCTAGCTATACAAAACATCAAGTAATATTCTCACCTCCATAGGTAAATAGTTGGCTTTCTTTTGGTTCCCTACTTGAAGGCATGGAAGATGCGTATACTTGATAGTAAAGCCATACATTTCTTGGAAGTATTCCACTACTGACTTCATTGTTGAATTATCATCAACAGGAAAACTGAGCAAAGCAACAATGAGCATTAGGTCAACCTAAGCTTTATCACTCTTGGAACGAATATATGATAATGTTAGAATAACAAATACAAAGGCAAAGGCAAAAGCTTACACTAGTTCTCTTGTGGGCTGGGATGTTAGTCCTGAAACTCGATACTTTCTCCGGACATTGCCCCTATGTGTCACTTCTACTTTCACTCCTCTAAGAGCCTTCTTAATCTAGATGGCATTTGCAGGCAAAATTAACAGTTAATTTAGAAGTGACCAAACATTTCATGTAAAAGCAATGCAAAAAATATACTAATAGCAATAACATGAAAAGGGAATCATTCAAGTCTATATTGTAGATGCTGCTACCTTTACACGATCAGAGTCAGATAAGGGTCTTGACGACACATCTTTTCCAAGAAGCTGGGCTACAAACTCTATCACTGGTAGTGCTTCAATAAATGCAGCTGAAGCCATATCTGTTGTTTGGGGTCCGAACATCAACCACAGTTACGAATAACTAACTACATTAACAATAATCACATCATATCATAATAATTCTTTACTTGCCAGAAAATAAATTTGATCATATTTAATCTGAATATTTGTTAACAATAAATTACCAATATTAAGGGACAAGCCCATTTGGGTAGGTCTGATACTCTGGTAGAATCCACACCATGCTTCTAAACCATCGCCAAGAGGCTGAGGTTTCCGGATATCAGGGGAAAAGAAAGATCTTCCAACAGGACAATACCTATTAAGAGATGTGTGTTATCAGAGATAAAATCAACTCAACAAAAATCATACACGAATGTCCAAAAACTGAAGAGCTTTTGGTCAAAGCTCCATTACAATGACTCAAATTTGAGTGTCTACCTCTTGATTGAAAGCTCTCTCAAAACAATGTCCAGAATTTGAAGAGCTTCTTGTGGACCATCGGCACGCTTACCAGCTAGAAATTGGCTCAAATGATGTAAATTCGCTCTTGCGACAAACTTAATCACCACTTTATATTCTCTTTCTCTCCTGAAAATTTTACAATTCGCAAAAGAAAAATAAAAAGTTATTTAGTATTGGAATGAAATAGGCCTAAGTAGAGCTGAATCGATTCAGATAATCCATAAATTGAGACATAGTTGATTGATGAGTGAGAAAAGAAAACAAAACATGTTGTTAATTAATTTGGTAGGATCTGCTAGTTTAAAAAAGTAAATGGGATTATGATGTATTATTTTTGTACTATAAATATTTTAACAAAGCATTTTATACATTTAGAGCTAGATAGTGGTTAATTTTTAAAGAACCCTCCAAAATGAATGAGGACAAAGCAATAAAGAGTCTTACTTTGGACCATTGATCACATCATCTTCATCAATAAGCTTAATGGTGAACTCCTTCCACTTAAAAGGAAGTTCACCAGCAGTGTAGAGAGATTTCCTGCCATCATAAGCTGGTAATCTCATCCCTAGGTCTGATTCTTTGTACAGTTTCACCAGTTCTGCTAAGATTGCTCTGTTTACACTTCTTGATGACACTTCAGGGGTTACAGTAACCTGCAAAAAAGGTGGTTTAAAGGGGGCATATACATACAAAAAAAAAATACAAAGAGAATTATCACAAACAGTCTGACCAAAATTCAGTGTGTCATTAATGCTACTAAAAAACAAAAGAGATACATCCTACTACTCAACTAAGGGTAGAAGCAAAGTAAAAGCATGTGTAAGAAGGGGTAAAAAAAAGAGAGAGACCTCCATAAACATAAACTTCAAAGGGATGTCAGATTAAGGGCCCCAAAGCAATACACAAGATTTACTATAGTGTTGAAAGATGCTCAAAGAAACCAGTTTCAAAACCATCAAAAATAAAATAGCAGCTTACATCATACTGGTTTAAGTCCTTGTCTGGTAATTCAGCCAAAAAATGGTTTGCTTTTACAATGCATTTTGTCCCCAGTTGGCCATAACCTGGTCTTGGGGCAAAACACAAAGACTTGCTTGAAGAAGGAAACCCTGAACCAGCAGCCACTAATTGACATGAGCTGCTGCTGACTGACACATTTAACACATTTTCTGCTGCTACTATAACTGGCTTGGTTGCTGCTGTGCAAGGCCTTGAACTTGGCCTCATAAAGGCCTCACCTTGATCTGACTTTCTCCCTCCTCTTCCCCTTCTTCTTCCTCTGTTTCTTGATGGGGGTGATGATGTTGTGTTATGGATTTTGTTGTTTTGGGGTTCTGTGATTGGTGGCCCTTTCCCATTTTG
Organism: Nicotiana sylvestris; assembly: GCF_000393655.2. NCBI lineage: Eukaryota > Viridiplantae > Streptophyta > Magnoliopsida > Solanales > Solanaceae > Nicotiana > Nicotiana sylvestris. The sequence goes on along the minus strand of NC_091057.1, from coordinate 87,238,362 downwards.
AGCAGTCTTGGGGTTTTTCTGAAGTGGGTTCATGGTGTTTTGCAACTGAGGTTTGATCACAATGTGTTGTTCTGAACCTTCTTTCATCTGCCTTATAGGCATGTTTTCACTGCTAATGTGATAAGCACAAGAAAACTGTTCAAAAGTAATTGTCCTTCACTAGATGGCACAGTCCAATAGAGTTCTTCACACTCAAGATTTCAAGATTATTGTACTGAAAGAACCAAAAACAGAAAGTGTACACATGTCAGCAACATGATGATATTTGGCATCAAGTATATTCATATATACTTTCACACTCAAAAGCAAAAAGAATAGTCATCAACAAAGAATGGCAATTTCTTGTTTCTGCTTACTACAGACACCTCCATTACCTTTGCAGGTATAAATCCAAACATTTCACATTTTCTTTCAACAAATAAAACCAAAAACATACACAACAGCAGCTAGACATTAATGGATTTACAGCTTTTGGATCAAAAAATGGATTTTGCAATTAAATTGTCACAGGTTTTGTCACTGCAGACCATCAAGTGAAAATAGTGAAATGATGATAAACTGCAAAAGATTAAAAAAATGAAAAAGAAATAAAACCACCTTAATATAAATGCATACACACAAAACACAAAACAATGTTAGAAAAAATTTCTAACATTGTTTCTCTCCTTCTGCATGAACATCAGTTGAAAGAAGGGGCAGGAAAAACTAGTGTAATTTTCAAGAAAGCAAAAGAAAAACCAGAAAAGGAGTAAGGAAAACAACACCCAGTTAGAGACAAAGAGAAAATTTTCTTAGAAGCCAAAAACCCTTTAAGATGTTTCTGTTGGAAACCCAATATACATCCATGAATCAGGAAAAAAGAAAAGAAAACATAGATTCATTAAATACTAGCTAGTAGTATAAACATGTGCACAAATGTGTGTATAGAACTGTTTTATTTAATTTACCAAATTAATTTGTTGGAACGCAGAGAAGAAAGAAGCAAGTTGTCCCTAAAGCAAAGCCAAAACTTTGTACCAGAAAAACGAAAGAAGGGATGAATACATCCAACACAAATGAGACAAAGAAAGACTTGTACGATAATGTACAAAGCATGAGTAAATGTGAAAACCATATATGACTGCTCAAGAAGAGAATAAAAACGCCTTGAAACACTCAAAAAAGCAAACAAAATAGTAGTAATATCACTCCTACTCACCAGCCAGCAGTAAATTAAACTGAAACCAAAGAAATGAAGTGTTTAAATAAAGAAGTAAGAAGAATCAATCACCAATGAATGGAACCATGAAAGAGCAAGTCTTTGAAAAGATGTGTGTAGCTTGATTCCAAGAATATTAAAGCAGCAGAATAGAGAAGTGTAGTGGGCTTTAATAATGATGGGGACAAAGACTAAAAAGAGGGAAACAAGAGAGAGAGAGAGTGGAGGAGATTAAAAAGTGAAGAGTTCAAAGTTGAAACTTGAAACTTGAAACAAACAAGTGAAACTCTTAAGAGAGATAATGATGAAGATGATGAATGGATCTTCCCTTTTATATATAGAGAGAGAGTACGCATGCAAAGTGCATCTGCTGTTTTCTTTATCACGTGTTAAAGCCTTTGTTAGCTTCTTCCCCCTACTCTCATACTTCAATGTCCCTTGCCGTATACCACCCCTTTTGCTTTTTTCACACCAACACTATTTCTTTGCTGCTGTTTCTAACCACACTTTTTCTGCGTCCGGGATTCTCGCATTTTCAAATTATTGAATTTTAAATTAATAATTTTATATACAATCAAAATTTAAATATATATTTTATTATATTTTGGGTCCAAACATATTCATGTGGTAATATTATTGATTTAAATATATCCTTCTTTTATTAAGTTTGTCCAAAATGGACATTCAATTTCAAGTCGCATTCAACATTTTGCGGTCTACTGATTAATAAATTAGACAAAAATTATGGGAGACCGAATTTCAACTTCCAACATAAAGGATAGGTGAGTTCTTCCTCATTTGTTTAAATTTAAGTAGACGAAATTGGGACACATACAAACATAATTTGAACATCACATCACTACTATTAAAGAGTTAAAACGAATAGGTGACTTTCTCGATTGCAAAGATTTATCCATATTTGCGAGCCAACATTCATTTAATTAAGTATAAACTCATTATCCTCTTGACTCAGCCAAGTCATTTATGTTGCAATTTGATAGGCATGAGTTCTGATCCGAATTAAAGAAAATGTTGATAGGCATTTGGCCTAAACGCTCATCCTTCAAATTGTTATGTCCCAAAATAATCAGGTATCATGCGAAAGTTATCAAAGCAAACCTTGAACGACAATAAATCATACAACAAAGAGAAATATAACAAAAGAGACACAAACATATAACATGGTTCGATCAACTGACCTACATCCACGGTGGAGATGAGCAATTCACTATATAAAAAAGAGTACAAAATATCCAGAGAACAACCTCACAAAGAGGCAAACACAAGTGACACAATAACACTTGTCCCGTAAAGTTCTCCCCTAAACACGACTCTCAAACCCCATATGGCTACATTGTGGATGCTACTGAACAAGAAGGAAGGATCCTCAATTTATAGAAGTCCAAACATTTTCCTACAAGAAAAAGGACTAGCCAAACATGGAAGAATTATAATTTCCTTCTACAAAAAGGAAAAGCCAATTATGGTAAATATATTGTCCTTTCCTTCAAGAGATAGGAAAACCAAATATGGTGAGAAAATCAGGACAACACCTACCAATTCTGCCCCTTGGCCTGAATTTCCTGACAAAATAAATTTGATCCACCTTCTTCACATAGCCTTCAACATGTCACATCTTCAAATCTCCACCGCAAAGTTTGTCGCAACGTGCATAGCACTCTGGTCAAATTTCTCAGAGAAAAATCATGATTATCGTCAAATATGTTGCGGCTAGAAATAAACCCGCCAAGATGAACCTGTCTTGAACCTCGCTCTAATACCACTTGTTGGGATCGAATAACATGGTGCATGCGGAAACTAACAATACAAAGCTTGGTGGACGATAAATCAGACGACAAAAGAAAAATATACTAAACTAAACATAATAGTTTATAATGGTTTGGTCAATTGATCTACATATGATAAAACTAATATAAAAAAGGAAAAACAATCGAGGAAAAATCTCCCCCTAAACAAAACTCTTTAATGACTACATTGTGAATATTTTTATTTTTGTTCTTTTGTGAGAGGTAGAGATCATTAATTTATAAATGTGTAAAACTTGTCTTCCAAGAAATCCTTTTAGAAGTTTTTTTTCATTCCTTCAAGAAAGAGAGTCCTAATAGATTAAAAATTAATAGCAAAATCCTAACACAAATGAAAATACAATCTTAAGTCTTTTCCCAGCTCAGCATAGTCCAAATAAGTCCCCATTGATATAATGAAAGCAACGAAAACACAAAAGAAGAATGATTCGAACTTGTAGCCCTCAGCACTTAAAACTGCTCCTAATTTCAGTATGTGCAGAAACTGCTCTCAAGATTCTTATCAAATTTCTGTGCACGAGACAGATTGTGGGTATATCTTAAGAGTTCTATGGTTTTGACCCAAAAAAAAAAAAATTGTTATTCATTTACTATGTTAGCGAGCATAATGTAAAAGATTAGTCTAGTGAAAATTTTACAATAATATAAAACATATATTGTACTTTGCTACTTTATCTTTATTCCCTCTCGGCTCTCGTATGTAATGGCGTAGGACTCGTATGTAATGTCCAAAAATCTCGTGTACCTCAAGCAGTCAAGCTTCGGTAAGCTGTAACGGTCGGTTCAATCTTTTTCAGCTGTGTAGCGGGGTCCACCTTATTTGTTGTCTTTTCTGGCTCCACAACATTATATGGACTTATCTACTTTTTGAATTTATTACGGGGATTATTAGCTTTTGCTTCGACTAAAATAGGCCTACAACCTGAATTTAACTCCACCATTTACTCATTATTATAATATAATACAAAAAGAGCTGTTCCAAATAATACTTTATGATACAAAATATAATTACTCTTGTTAGAGACGTGATGATTCTTTTATTTTTGCCCTTAGTTTTTTATTATACTTCTGCTTTATTTTATGTATAAATATTTGACTGTAAATAAAGTTTTGAAAAAAACGTTTAAAATTTATAGTCATTAATATTCTATGATATTATTGTGGTTATAAAAGTATATTAATGCTCAAATAAAAAACTTAAAATTAAACTATTTCAAATTTAAAATAGCATCATTCTTTTTTAAACATAAGAGTATGTGAATGACTCTTACCTCCATAGTCACATTACTAGCTAATCTCATAATGTTTATGTTAATTTATCCTTTTCTAGACTTACTTTTCATGTAATTTAATTTGAGCACCTAGTTAATTAAAAACACACTAATCTTAACACGATATAATATTGTTCATTTCGGGTAAAAGTTGCACATTTGTCTTCAAAAAGACTTGCATTATTTAAAAGTATTCTTACATATTATAAACGCAAAATACCTTAACACCCCCCTAAACTTGACACAAATTATTAGTTAATGCCTTAAACTATTCGTGATCTTAATTATCCCCCTCAATCTGGCCTTTTAAGAGCCATTACCTCCCTGGACGCTGATATGGCAAAGAGTGTGGGTGCACTCGCCTGTCACGTGGATTTTTCTGTATATGTGGTATTTTTTTAAAAATAAAATATATTTTTACCTTTTTAAGTATGTTACTTTTTTGGATAATTGTTTCCAAATACAATTTGTAATAAAACTTGGATATAACTACATTATTTAGGCTAAATTTGTTTATTTGGCTAAAAATAATAAAGTTTTAGTTCATCTTTTTTTGAATTTGACCTGAAAATAAAGTTTTATACAATTGAAATAAATAGTCAAGGCATTTAAAAAGTTATAAAAAATGCATAGTTCAAAATTAATTATTTTGGCTATAATTTTTATATAGCTCTAAATTATTGTGCTCTAAATATATATTTGTTTTACAGATTTTACCTGAAAAAGTAAAAAAAACACAGTTGAAATAAATAGTCATGACTACAACAACAACAACAACCCAGTATAATCCCACTTAGTAGGGTCTGGGGAGGGTAGTGTGTACGCAGATCTTACCCCTACCCTAGGGTAGAGAGACTGTTTCCAAATAGACCCCCGACATCCTTCCCTCCAAGAACTTCCCACCTTGCTCTTGGGGAGACTCGAACTCACAACCTCTCGGTTGGAAGTGGGGGTTGCTTACCATCAGAGCAACCCCTCTTGTCATGACTATTTATTTCAATTGTGTATTTTTTAATTTCTTTTTTTCATGCAATAAAAAGAATCACTTGCATTGTACACTCTTTTTATTTCTTCTTTTGATGCAATGCCTATTAATTTCAACTGTGTATTTTTACTTTTTCAGGTAAAATCTAAAAAATATATTTTTAGAGCACCATAATTTAGAGCTATATAAAAAATTATAGCCAAATAATTAATTTCGAACTATGTATTTGTTATAACTTTTTACATGCATTGACTATTTATTTTAATTGTATAAATCTTTATTTTCAGGTCAAATTCAAAAAAAGATTAACTGACACTTTATTATTTTTAACCAAATAAATTTTTTTAGCCTAAATAATGTAGTTCTATCCATGTTTTATTATAAATTGTATTCGAAAAAAATTATCCAAAAAAGTAACATACTCAAAAAGGTAAAAATATATTTTATTTTTTAAAAAAATATCACATATACAGAGAAAAAAAAAAATCCACGTGGCAGGCGAGTGCACCCATACTCTTTGCCACATCAGCGTCCAGGGGGGTATTAGCTCTCAAAAGGCCAAATTGAGGGAGATAATTAAGACTACGAATAGTTTAAGACTGTAACTAATAATTCTTATCAAGTTTAGGGGGGTGTTAAGGTATTCTGCCTATTATAAATTGTTACTTTTTCTTTTAACTATTAATAAACCTTATTCGCACTTTCAATATAGCTAATTATTGTTGTAACTTTGAATAGCAATTAATTAGAGTATGATCCACAATGGATCTAATAAGTGAGTTGATTGGGACGATGATGGCTAGTGACACGACCCAAAATCCACTAAGGGTCGTGATGGTGCCGGACACTACTGTCAGGCAAGCCAACAACAATTTACTAGCAATTTCTCATTTTTTATTTATTTTGAAATAATTTCCTTTAAACAAATAAATAATAAGTAATAAACTCCACTGAATAAATGCGGATGTCTTTACAAAATTTAACTACTGAAAAATCTCATGATCATCCCAGAACCCGGTGTTAGGAGTACATGAGCATTTACTAGTGAATGAAATAAAATACAGTGACTGTCCGGAATACAAGTGGACAGAAATAAAAATACAATATAATACTCTGAAGGAGACTCTACTGACTGCGCGGTGCCTCGATAATGCAGCTCACCTAAGTCTCCGTACCAATCATGCCACTAAACCACTAGCCACACATAAATCTGTGCAACAAAAATGCACAGCAAGTGTATTATGAGTACGAAAACAACGTGTACCCAATGAGTATCCCGCCTAATCTCGAAGAAGTAGAGACGAGAGGTCGACTTCGACACTTACTAGTGGTCCAATGATAATATAGTAAAAATTGGGTGGAGATCATGGATTTTATAAAGCAATTATAAACTCATAAAGCCAGATAGCAGGTAGACAACTTCTCAATAATAAAAGGGTTTCCAAAGATTTACTTTTCATTATCTTTATACATTTATCTCTGGCCAGGAAAGGCAAGTATCAACATTAAAAAATTTCAGGAAAACAATATAAGCATGCGCATATCATGCCGAGGCCGTACGACCCGATCCAACATAAATGTAAAATGTGCACTGCCGAGGGTCGAACGGCGCGAACCATAGATGCATCTATTAATCCGCTCGCGAATCATGCATGCGATGCGGTCAACATAAATAAACAAATACCCCGCTCGCGAATCATACATGCGACGCGGTCAACATAAATAAACAAATACCCCGTTCGTGAATCATGCATGCGACGCGGTCAACATAAATAAACAAATACCCCGCTCGCGAATCATACATGCGACGCGGTCAACATAAATAAACAAATACCCCGCTTGCGAATCATACATGCGACGCGGGTACACATAGATACACACAGTCAAACAGCCAATTAAGAATTTATCGGGGAATGTTTATCCAAATAAAAGCCAATTCTCTTTTAATGATTTAAGTAAAATGAAGTTTAATCCTTTTAGAAATTCATTTACCAATTCGATAGGATTTAAGCAATTCAAATTTCAATAAGATCACAAATATTCCAAGTATAGCATGCTTTTGGATCCTAGACTACCCGGACTTAAATATAATAGTAGCTACACACGGACTCTCGTCACCTCGTGCGTATGTAGCCCCCACAAATAGTAGCACATAACCAATATTTCACCTATAGGGACAATTCCCTCTTACAAGGTTAGAAAGGAGACTCACCTCGCTCCGAAGATCCATAACCGGCATTCCACGCCCTTCCGAAGACCTGAATCGATGCTAAATACTTCAAAACTAGCCAATAATTATGCAAATCCATTAACATATGTTCAATTACTCATTACAATCCAATTTATAACAATTCCTAACCCCGATCGAAAAGTTGACAAAATTGCCCTCGGGCCCACGTGCCCGGATTAAGAAATATTTTGAAAATAAAATTTACTCACGAACTCAAAGATATGATTTTCTCTTAATTTCATACCCAAAATCGTGGTCAAAATCCAAGAATATGAATTTTCTAGGTTTTCCTCAAACCCCCAAATATCTACCAATTTACATGCTAAAATCCATACATAATCAATATATTTAACTCAAGATAAGTGGGATTAGCTTACTTTGTCGTTGATGATGAAAACTCCTACTTGAAGCTCTCCAAAATCGTCCACATCAAATGAAAAGGGAAAAATGACCAACCCCCGATTTTAAAAGAACTTACTGCCTCCAGCACTTCCGCACCTGCAGTGACACGACCGCTTCTGTGGCTCCGCAGGTGCGGCCCCTCTACCGCTCCTGCGGTTTCTCTCCAGGCTGCCCTTTCCACTTTTGCGCCTCAACACCCGCAGGTGCGGTCCCGCTTCTGCGACGAGATGACCGCATCTGCGGTCCTCACACTCCCAACCCAAAATCGCATCTGCGGCTCTCCTGGCCGCTTCTGCGGCTCTGCACCTGTGGCCCAAGCCTCACAGGTGCGGTTACACCAGAAGACAACTGCTTCACGTCCTCTTCCAATTTTCAAAATTGGTCCGTTAACCATCCGGAATCCACCCGAGGCCCTCGGGACTCCAACCAATCATACCAACCTGTCCCAAAACATACTATGGACTTGATCAAGGCCTCAAACCATATCCAACAACGCTAAAATCATGAATCGACCTCCAATCCAAGCTTAATGAACTTTAGAATTTCAAACTTCAGCATTCGATGTTAAAACCTATCAAATCACATCTGATTGACCTCAAACTTTGCACACAAGTCATATTTGACGTTACGGACCTACTCCAACTTCCGAAATTGGATTTCGACCCCGATATCAAAAAGTCCACTTCTGGTCAAACTTCTCAAAAACCTTCAAATTTCTATCTTTAGCCAAATGACCCCATGGACCTCCGAATTAACTTCCGATCGCGCTCCTAACACCAGAATCACCATACGGAGCTATTCCTAGACTCAGAATCCCGAACGGACATTGATAACACTAAAATGCACTTCAACCCAAACTTATGAAATTCTTCCAAAATGCTAACTTCCACAATAGGTGCCGAAACGTTCCCGGGTCTTTCAAAACCCGGTCTGGACATACACCCAAGTTCGAAATCATCATACGAACCCGTTGGAACCTTCGAATCCCAATTCCGATGTCATTTGCTCAAAAATCCAATCTTAATTAATTCTTTCAACTTAAAGCTTCCGAAATGAGAATTCTCTTTCCAAATCAACTCCGAATTCCCCGGAATTCAATTCCGACCATGCGTACAAGTCATAATACCTGAAGTGAAGCTGCTCATGGCCTCAAACTGTTGAACGACGTGCTAAAGTTCAAAACGACCGGTCGGGTCATTACATTCTCTCCCACTTAAACATACGTTCGTCCTCGAACATGCTAAGAATTGTGCTGGAGTTGTCCGAAATCACTGTTTAACACCTCGAGCACTTACCCGTGCTACAATAACTCAGCTGAGCACCCTAGCTTGATCAATCTGAAGATATCTTTTTTCACTTAGGCAAATAAGCCTTAGAGCCCAATTCCAATATCCGGAATTCTCTGTCAGGACTGTTCCAACATACGCTCACCGTATCAATAGCTACATGCAACACCAAAACAAGACTACATACCTTAGCTAAATTCACACCTTGCACCACTTTACTCACAGGACAACAATAACATTGTCCGATCAAATTAGTCGAAATTCCACTAATTTGATGCTCCCATTGCACCTCATGACATACATAGGTCTTGTTCTAACTCTTACAATACTACCACGACAGAAGAGAGTGTAGAAATTCATAACCAACTGCCGAACCAACAAATCATTGGGTCTATACTCCTGACAAGAACCATCACCTCATTCTGAACCAAATAATGGTCTTAGCTCCTTGATATACTTCATATAATCAGATTGCACTAATCCTAAATCCAATGTTCTCGTCTCACCTAGTACGAACTGCTCAGGCAATAAGCCACCCCGGACATGATCAAAAGTCTCATATGACGCCACAATGTGCCAATAGGCTACCAATTCGAACGCGATACTAAAGGGACTCTATAAAGGAAATCCAAACCCCGCTCGCGAATCATACATGCGACGCGGGCACATAGCTAACATGAGTTTTCCTCAGAAAAATAGGAAACAAAACACATAAAAATAGATATAGGGAACTGTACTGAACATCACACTGTCGCGGCGTGCAACCCGATCCAAACAACATACCCATAGCGGCGTGCCACTCGATCCATACATAAAATTCACATAAGGAGATACACATCGAGCTATATTGCCTATTACAACAAAATACCGAATATCGGTCACAAGCACGCTAAGTGCATAATACCATCCCTGGGGAGACATACAACGCTATAAGCTACAAAACTCAAGCACAACTGAGGTGCGATATACGATCTGAATCTCAAGAGCCATTCTGTTCATATAACACCATTGTTACGTGGAACCTCAACACGTAAGAAATTCACCAAGCCATCTCACAACTCATGTGGCGTGATATATCATTACATGAAATAGCTGACGACGAAATAACACCCCGACTATTCTTCCATAAGGAGCACATTGCTGAAATGAACACATCTGGCCTGATATAGAGCCTATATTCATATTTAAATCCATTCACAGACCTTAAGACGATTTTGATCGTGCCGAACTAGGCCAATAATCTTTTCTGGGTCCATAATAACCCCTTTTTTTCCCATAACACATAAGAACAACCATTGTAGCCGGAGTAATCCTCCACAGTCCACAACCTAATAAACCGAGTGCCCTCCAGGCATCAATCAATTTAACGACATCACTACAATCTTCATACTTGGTTTAACTTCTTCAATCAATCAAGTGACTACATGCCACACTTATACAACCTTCCCGTGGGGCACGCTTCTACAACCTTCCGTAACAAATAACAGGTCCGTACATCCAAACCACCGGCCGCACTAACGCTAAAAAGCGATCAAAAATCCTTAACCAGGATGCAAAGACTCTTTCCCAAAACACCGATCTCAGGTGACGCTGAAGACAATACCAACTTACTTTAAACATCCAAACCACTTTCCTGCCCATCCGAGCTCGTGACATCCTTGTCAACACCGAGCTGCAACCTTGATCCTCACTTCAAATTCCATACCACTAACTGCACCCAACATGCCAATATACGATAGAACACAATTGTTTTTATCATAACTCCGGAACCACTAATAGGTTAACACTTTATCATATAAAAACTTTTCACTTAACTCACTTCACGAGAACTATAGCAACATACATGTGAATTCTCATAACCGTAGAATATGCAAGTCTCTAAGTAGTGGTCTAAGCCACCATAGCCCTTCCGGGATCCGCCTCCACATAACAGGCCATAACAGTAGAATGCTTCTGAATAACTTCAATTACGGCGTCCGACAAGCCTCACATGTACCGTCACAAATCACTTGCATAACTTGATCATGCTGAAGGAACTGATCACTACCACCAATATGTCAATTCAACTATAGCTAACCAATTTATCTTCTTCCAATTTATCCTTGATTGCCTTAGAAATAATAATAACTCCATTCAACACGTAACACACTCCATCCGCACTTATCCCGAATGACCTTGAATCATGAGACCATGTTGTCTCAAATACCACGAACCATTTCATATTTCCCAAATGCCACACTACAAGTCAAAACATCATAGAACATTCTGTGCCTCTTCTCATAAGCTGCTACAAAAGCTTGATTCTTAACCGTACCTATAGGCTCGAAATCGTTAGGCACCACACTTTACCCCTTTGAATCCACTAGGACTGTTGTTGAGGGCAACCCGCTCTGACTTGGCCCCGAATATAATCAACTCCATAAATCTTCTAACACCTGAATACCCTCTCGACGAAGAACCCGGCAGAATCACTTCCCTTAAAACCTGCATCTATACAAGGCATAAATCCCGAATCCTTCCCCAAGTCTGAACATGATCCAATAAGGCCAACCATAGCACACCTTTAACAATTCCTTTGCTAAAATTACCACTTATGTTCTTTTTCCGTAGCTAAAATAACCCATCAATATGCTAATAACCAGAAATCTCACAAGTAGTTAGCCATGCAACCCGATCATAGGTGGTAGGACTCTCCTACTTAGCTTGAAGCCAACATTACACACCTATGGAATTCACCAGGATTCTTTATCTTTTATTGACATGACCGCGTGTAATCAATCGCCAAAATTCTTGGAATCTTTCTGTAAAAACCCCTTGTTATACTTTGAATCATCAACCACATTCGCACGACTGATCTCTTTGCTTTATAACCAATAGAATTCTTCGTAGAAGCTTCGCCAACCATGCGACCGCCGATCTGCTCACTAGAGATAACCCACCTGCTGAATTTACGTGCCGACATCTTCCAATGCTGCTGCATGGGGTACAATCACTACGACATCAATAACCTATCCTGAGTCCGAGCTCACTTTCTAGATGCATAAGTTCATTCACCCCTCGTGGACATCAATTAAATGTGCGGCAACATCCTTCCAATTCAAAGTTATGTTGTATCCTTCTTCATTTCAAGCAGCTCATTTTCTTTATATCAAATCTCCTACCGCATAATAGCCCATACTTTAAATTAAATTTGTAGACCCCAATCACCACTAAAATTCCCAAATCATTCCAAACTCTCCTTAAGGTGCGTAGTCATCCTACCACAAAGCCCATATGCAACTCCGCCACTCTCCCACTTTGGCGGAACTTACCCCCTTTAATCGACTACTCGACCTTTGCTTCTTATGTCTGGCCTTCTAAAAATTTTAACCACCGCCTGACACTTCTCACACGTCCTTCCTCATCCTTTGCTACTCAGTTGTTGCCTTAAATAAAATCTATCTTCGTAGCACTTGAACCCACAAATTGCTACTAACTTTAAACCTTTCTGAAGTTCATCTTTCTCGAGTCGTCAACATTAGAAACACCGATTCAATCCTGAACCACCGCACCCTGCGATCTCTGACAGCCGTTTCTCCAATATTATTTTACAATATCTTACCCCAAAGGCGAATCGTAGAAGACCATAACACCGGCGAACTTAACACATACAATCGAGGATGATGACACTACATCGCAGATGAAAATTCCACCACGCTTGAAAATACCAAGTCTCGTTACTCCATCACCCTAAATCTGGGCATTCATAGGCTAATTGCTTTTCCTCCACCGGAAATGAAATATAAGATCTCTAAATTGTGCACTGAGTAGACTTCCTTTCAAATCATTCACCGCCCCAACACATATGCAAGTATCCTACCATCAAGTCAATACTGTGCGATAACCAATCGTGAGCATCATAGCAACCTGTGTATAGCCTCCAAGCTCTTAGAAGCACAACTACCAAGCTCAAACGATAGAAAAATCCTTCCGCCAGGCGACGACAATAGCCCGACCAACTATACCGGGAGAAACATCCCGCACCACATCTGTAGTACCATTAAAATTCTTCAATTCTCGATTTATAACAAGCGATTCGCGTCGCGTAAGATTGAGTAGGAAGGAAACAAGGGCATAAGCCTCAAGGAATCAAATCACACGATGAGGAATCAAGAAGGGAGGTGCTCCTAACAGTCTTGTAGCCTCTCGAAGATAAGTACAGACGTCTCCGAACCGATCCGCGAGACTCTACTAGACTTGCTCATGACTCGTAAGACCTAAGGTAACCAAGCTCTGATACCATGTTGTCACGACCCAAAATCCACTAACGGTCGTGATGGCGCCGGACACCACTGTCAGGCAAGCCAACAACAATTTACTAGCAATTTTTCATTTTTTATTTATTTTGAAATCATTTCATTTAAACAAATAAATAATAAGAAATAAACTCCACTGAATAAATGCGGATGTCTTTACAAAATTTAACTACTGAAAAATCACGTGATCATCCCAGAACCCGGTGTCACGAGTGCTTGAGCATTTACTAGTAAATGAAATAAAATACAGTGTCTGTCCGGAATACAAGTGGACAGAAATGAAAATACAATACAATACTCTAAAGGAGACTCTGGTGACTACGGGGCGCCTCAATAATGCAGCTCACCTAAGTCTCTATACCAACCATGCCACAGTGCCACTAAGCCACTAGCCATACATAAACATGTGCAACAAAAATGCATAGCAGGTGTAGTATGAGTACAAAAACAACGTGTACCCAGTGAGTATCCCGTCTAATCTCGAAGAACTAGAGACGAGAGGTCGACTTCGACACTTACTAGTGGTCCAATGATAATATAGTAAAATTTGGGTGGAGACCATGGATTTTATAAAACAATTATAAACTCATAAAGCCAGATAGCAGGTAGACAACTTCTCAATAATAAAACGGTTTCAAAAGATTTACTTTTCATTATCTTTATCCATTTATCTCTCGCCAGGAAAGGCAAGTATCAACATTAAAAATTCTCAGGCAAACAATATAAGCATGCACATATCATGCCGAGGTCGTACGGCCCGATCCAACATAAATGTAAAATATGCACTGCCGAGGGTCGAACGGCGCGAACCATAGATGCATCTATTACCCCGCTCGCAAATCATATATGCGATGCGGTCAACATAAATAAACAAATACCCCGCTCGCGAATCATACATGCGACGCGGGCGCACATAGATACACACAGTCAAACAACCAATTAAGAATTTATCGGGGAATGTTTAACCAAATAAAAGCCAATTCTCTTTTAATGATTTAAGAAAAATAAAGTTTAATCCTTTTAGAAATTCATTTACCAATTCGATAAGATTTAAGCAATTCAAATGTCAATAAGATTACAAATATTTCACGTATAGCATGTTTTTGGGTCCTAGACTACCCGGACTTAAACATAATAGTAGCTACGCACGAACTCTCGTCACCTCGTGCGTATGTAGACCCCACAAATAGGAGCACATAATCAATATTTTACCTATGGGGACAATTCCCTCTTATAAGGTTAGAAAGGAGACTCACCTCGCTCCGAAGATCTATAACCGGTATTTCACGCCCTTCCGAAGACCCGAATCGATGCTAAAAGCTCCAAAACTAGCCAATAATTATGCAAATCCATTAACATATGTTCAATTACTCATTACAATCCAATTTATAACAATTCCTAACCCCGATCGAAAAGTTGACAAAATTGTCCTCGGGCCCACGTGCCCAGATTTCGAAATTTTTCGAATATAAAGTTTACCTCACGAACTCAAATATATGATTTTCTCTTAATTTCATACCCAAAATCGTGGTCTAAATCTAAGAATACAAATTTTCTAGGTTTTTCTCAAACCCCCAAATTTCTATCAATTTACATGCTAAAATTCATACATAATCAATATATTTAACTCAAGATAGGTGGGGTTAGCTTACCTTGTCATTGATGATGAAAACCTCCACTTGAAGCTCTCCAAAATCATCCACACCAAATAAAAATGGGGAAAAAATAATCAACCCCCGATTTTAAAAGAACTTACTGCCTCCAGTACTTCCGCACCTGCGGTCACACGACCGCTTCTGCGGTTCCGCAGGTGCGGCCCCTCTACCGCTCCTGCGGTTTCTCTCCAGGCTGCCCTTTCCGCTTCTGTGCCTCAACACCCGCAGGTGCGGTCCCGCTTCTACGGCGAGATGACCACATCTGAGGTCCTTACACTCCCAGCCCAAAATCGCATATGCGGCACTCCTGGTCGCTTCTGCGGCTGTGCACTTGCGGCCCAAGCCTCGCAGGTGCGGTTACACCAGAAGACAGTTGCTTCACTTCCTCTTCCAATTTCCAAAATTGATCCGTTAACCTTCCGGAATCCACCTGAGGCCCCCGGGACCCCAACCGATCATACCAACCAGTCCCAAAACACACTACGGACTTGATCGAGGCCTCTAACCATATCCAACAACGCTAAAATCATGAATCGACCTTCAATCCAAGCTTAATGAACTTTAGAATTTCAAATTTCAACATTCGATGCTGAAACCTATCAAATCACATCCGATTGACTTCTAACTTTGCACACAAGTCATATTTGACGTTACGGACCTATTCCAACTTCCGAAATCGAATTCCGACTCTGATATCAAAAAGTCCTCTTCCGGTCAAACTTCTCAAAAACCTTCAAATTTCTATCTTTAGCCAAATGACTCCAAAGACCCACGGACCTCCGAATTCACTTTCGATCACGCTCCCAACACCAGAATCACCATACGGAGCTATTCCCAGACTTGGAATCTCAAACGGACATTGATAACACTAAAATGCACTTCAACCCAAACTTATAAAATTCTTCCAAAATGCTAACTTCCACAATAGGTGCCTAAACGTTTCCGGGTCTTCCAAAACCCGATCCGGACATACGCCTAAGTCTGAAATTATCATACGAACCCGCTGGAACCTTCAAATCCCAATTCCGAGGTCGTTTGCTCAAAAATCCAATCTTAGTTAATTCTTTCAACTTAAAGCTTCCGAAATGAGAATTCTCTTTCCAAATCAACTCCGATTTCCCCGAAATTCAATTTCGACCATGCGTACAAGTTATAATACCTAAAGTGAAGCTACTCATGGCCTAAAACTGCTGAACGACGTGCTAGAGCTCAAAATAACCAGTCGGGTCGTTACAACTAATGGGAAAAAAAGTATGGGATCAAAATCAGCATAGCTGAAACTTGGACCTTAGTTGGTCTGTTGAATACATGATGGTTGCTATGGACTTTTTTAGAGTGAGAAAAAGTGGTGTGTGAGTGGTAAGAAGAAGGGAGAATGAATCAAGCAAGCTAGTGTATATACTAAATCTTAAACACATGATGGCATCAAGACTTGGGAAATACAATGGGTCCTATTTTATATAGGAATAAAAATAATCATGGTAATGAATGTTTTTTTATGGATCTTACGCGATATGAATCGGATTAGTCAGATCATAAATACATATATCAACAATTAAGTGAGAAAGAAAAAGACAAGATAAAATTAGGAGTGTACATAAATCGGGTTGGTCCGAAGTTTTATCAAAATCAAACAAAACTAATTATAACACTTTGACTGGTTTGGTTTTGTCATTTTTATGAATTTTTTTTTGTTGCAATGTTACTTTATTAGAGTTATAAGAAAAAGTTTTGATAAATTAATTTATGTTTAGTAAGAATCAAACAAATTGACAAACATATAATCTATTAAATATTTCTTATTAAAAAAAATTAGTAACACTTGATAGTTAAGTTTTTAGTCCAAAATAATTTTTCATTGATGTGCGATTTCAAGCTTAATCGTGTTTTAATAATTAAATACTAAAATTAATTGAAAACTACATAATGATATGTTCTATGTAATTTTACAAATTATTGATAAAATATTATGTTTAATTCGAAGAATATAAGAGTTTAATGGCTCTTGACATATAAACATAGAAGATCAAAAAATTTAACGCATTTCAATAACATTTGATAAGAAAGTGATAGTACGAACTAAAATCAAATATTATTTAAAATAAATATATTTTATTATGTATTACATCCCATAAGAGGACACAAATATTTGACCACGCTGTAAAATCTCCAGTATATCAATTCTTTGGATGATTGTGTGTCTTTAGCAATTGCTTATGATTAATTTTGTTGACCCTTTTTCTCTATTGGGACAACTGCTTGCAATGTTTGTGTATATTGGTACATCTTAAGGTTTATACAGTGTGATGATCCAAAGGGTTATCACCTATTTTTTTTACTTATTATGTGCTTTCGAGGCCTTGAAAATATCATTTAGAGTCGCTTCGATTTGCGTGCGCAGTCCGGGCGCGTAGCCGGAAAGCTTAAATATGAAATTTTGTGAAAAATGCTAAGTTTTGATGTTAAAATGAATAAATTTGACTTTGATCAATATTTTGGGTATACGGACTCGGACCCGTAATTTGACATTCCCGGAGGGTCCGTAGGAAAATATGGGACTTGGGCGTATGCCCGGAATCGAATTCCAAGGTCCCAAGCCCGAGAAATGAATTTTCGAGTAAAATTATTTTTCTGAAATTGTCAAGGAAAAATTGAAATGAAAATTGATTGGAACGTGTTGGTATCGGGCCCGTATTTTGGTTTCGGCGCCCGGTACAGGTCTTATATGTGATTTAAGAGGTTTCTGTAAATTTTGGTTAAAATCGGATGTCGTTTGACGTATTTTGGACTTGAAATCTTAAATTTGAACTTGATGAAGCTTTTGGAAAAAAAAAACTCTTGATTTTGAGGTTTGATTCATTGTTTTTGAGGTTAGTTTGGCGATTTGATCGCACGGATAAGTTTGTATGATGTTGTTGAGTTAGTGCATATGTTTGGTTAGGAGCCCCGAGGGCTTGGGAGTGTTTCGGAGGTGTTTCGAAATGGTTTTAGCCTTGTAAAAGTTGCAGGTTCAGGAAGTTGCAGGACTTTGAACCCTTTTGTGCGGTCCACGAGAAATCACGTGCAACCGCGGAGGGGCCAGCGCGGCCGCGGTCGCCTTTGTGCGGGGCGCGGTGGAGGCTGTACGGCAGCAGTCGCCTTTGTGCGGTCCACACAGGGTGCTAAACTGCAGGTCTTCAGAGAGGCCTGTGCGGCCGCAGTCCGTTTAATGCGGTCCGCGGTAGAGCTCCGCGGTCGCGGTCCATTTGATGTTGTTCGCACTGGGGGTCTGAGAGGGGTATAAATAAACGGAAATTTCAGTTATTTTTCACTTTTTCAAAACCCCAAAACATAAGAGGCGATTTTTCAAACAACATTTCTTCTCCAAAACGTTGGTAAGTGATTTCTAACTCATTTTCTTCACTCCTTAACATCTTTTAACATGATTTCAACTTCAAATCAAAGATTTTCATGGGGAAAATTAGGTGTTTTGGGTAGAACCTAGGTTTTCTAAAATTGGGATTTGGACCTCAATTTGAGGTCCAATTTCAAAACAAATTATACATTTGGATTCGTGGGGAAGGAAGGTTGTCGGCAATGGGAGCTTGGAGAAGTAGTGGGGACGCAAACACTATGTGGTCGACAACGGCGGACTATATAAGGAAGGCGGCGAGAGAGGTGTTAGGGGTATCTTCAGGCCGCACCAGTGGCCACAAAGGAGACTGGTGGTGGAATGCAGTTGTACAAGGTAAAGTGGAAGCGAAGAAGGTGGCTTACCTGCGGTTAGTGGGGAGCACTGGAGAGGAGGAGAAGAGAGCGAACATTGCGAGATATAAGGTTGCTAGGAAGGAGGCAAAGATGGCAGTGACGGAGGCAAAGACGACAGATTTTGCTCGTTTATATGAGGAACTAGGGAACAAAGGCGGGGAGAAGAAGTTACTCCGACTCGCTAAGGTGAGAGAGAGGACGGTTCGGGATTTGGACTAAGTGAGGTGCATAAAAGATGAGGACGGCAAAATTTTGTTGGGGGATGACCAGATAAAGAGGAGATGACAGACCTACTTTCATAAACTTCTAAATGAGGAAGGGGATCAGGATATTGTACTAGATGAATTGAGGAACGCCGAAAGCCCCCATGTACTAAGTGATTGTCGGGACATTGAGGTCGATGAGGTCATGGAGGCAATGCGTAAGATGAGAAGGGGCAGAGCTACCGGACCAGATGAAATTCCGGTTGAGCTTTGGAGGTGTGTGGGTAGAGCAGGCTTGGAATGGCTTACTAAGTTGCTTAATGTTATATCCAAGACTAATAGGATGCCCGAAGAGTGGAGGTGGAGTACAATGGTCCCGTTGTATAAGAACAAAGGCGATATCCAGATCTGTAACAACTATAGGGGTATTAAATTACTAAGTCATACCATGAAAGTCTGGGAGAGAGTGGTAGAAATGAGAGTGCGAAGGACGGTGTCTATTTCAGACAACCAGTTCGGGTTCATGCCGGGGCGATCTACCACAGAAGCTATCCACCTTATTAGGAGGATGGTGGAACAATACAGGGATAAGAAGAAGGATCTCCACATGGTGTTTATCGATCTAGAGAAAGCGTACGACAGGGTTCCTAGGGAGGTCTTATGGAGATGCTTAGAGGCTAAAGGGGTCCCGGTTGCCTACATTAGGGCGATTAAGGACATGTATGATGGAGCTAAGACTCGGGTTAGGACAGCAGGAGGCGATTCAGATTATTTTCCGGTTAGTACGGGGTTGCACCAAGGGTCTGCATTCAGCCCTTTCCTATTTGCCCTGGTGATGGATGCTATAACGCATCATATTCAGGGGGAGGTGCCATGGTGCATGCTATTTGCTGATGACATAGTCCTAATCGACGAGACACGACGTGGTGTCAGCGAGAGGTTAGAGGTTTGGAGACATACCCTTGAGTCCAAAGGTTTCAGGTTGAGCACGACGAAGACGGAATACCTTGAGTGCAAATTTGGGGCAGAGACGACGGAAGCGGGAGTGGAAGTGAGGCTTGATTCTCAAGTCATCCCTAAGAGGGGTAGTTTCAAGTACCTGGGGTCGTTTATTCAGGGGTCCGGGGAGATCGACGAGGATGTCACACACCGTATAGGGGTGGGGTGGATGAAATGGAGGTTAGCGACGGGAGTCCTGTGTGACAAGAAAGTGCCACTGTTACTGAAAGGTAAATTTTATAGGGCAGTGGTTAGGCCTGCTATGTTGTATGGGACCGAGTGTTGGCCGGTGAAGATCTCACACATCCAGAGGATGAAAGTTGCAGAGATGAGGATGTTGAGGTGGATGTGCGGGCATACAAGGAAGGATAAGATTAGAAATGAAGATATTCGAGAGAAGGTGGGTGTGGCCCCCATGGAGGACAAGATGCGGGAAGCAAGACTCAGATGGTTCGGGCACATTCAGAGGAGGAACACTGATGCACCGGTGAGAAGGTGTGAACGACTGGCGGTGGTGGGTACGAGGAGAGGTAGAGGGAGACCTAAGAAGTATTGGGGAGAGGTGATCAGGCAGGATATGGCGCGACTTAGGGTTACTGAGGACATGGCCCTAAACAGGGAATTGTGGAGATCGAGCATTAAGGTTGTAGGTTAGGGGAAATTGTGATGTCTTTTTTACAGCACACTAGAGTGAGGCTAGCCAGTTAGGAATTAGTCTTAGAATGCTATTGATCAACTACTGATGATGGGCTTTATCTTCTGTGTATTAATACCTTACATCTTTCTCGTATTTCCTATATCTCTTATATTGCTGTTATTTTGTTTTTTATGGAATTTATGTTATGTTATGGATTTTACGGTATTTTATGTTGTTTTATTATGAGTCTATTGATAGTACTAATATAGTGTCTCTTGTTGCCTCTTTGAGCCGAGGGTCTCCTGGAAATAGCCTCTCTGCCCCTCGGGGTAGAGGTAAGGTCTGCGTACATATTACCCTCCCCAGACCCCACTTGTGGGATTACACTGGGTTGTTGTTGTTGTTGTTGTGGATTCGTGGGGAAATGGGTAATCGGGTTTTGGTCCGAACCTCGGGTTTCGACCACGTGGGCCCGGGGGTGATTTTTGACTTTTTGGGTAAAATTTTGGGAAAACTCATTTGCATGCATTGTGGTTTATTCATTTAGCACTTATTGATGTAATTAAGTAACTTGTGACTATATTCGAGTGGATTGGTTGTGGAATCAAGGGGGTAAAGCTATAATTGAGGCTTGAGTGGTGTTCAAAGCTTCGAGGTAAGTGTTTGGTCTAACCTTAGCTTGAGGGATTAGGAGTTGAGTCTTATTTGCTACGTGCTAATTGTCGAGTACGACGTATAGGCATGGTGACGAGTATCTATACGTTGGTGTCTAGCATGACCGTGAGTCTTTATATTGCTGATATTCTGATCTTGTTGTATTTTTCATGCCTTAATGATGATTTCTATATGTTGTAAAAAGCACGTGAAAGAAATGGTGATCTTTGAACTTCGAGGAGCATTGGCTCGAGTTGTACTACAAATTGTGAAAGTATATTAGATAAATGGAACCCTTTGGAGCATTGGCTCAAGTGGTAAAGTGAGTTATAAAGTAAGAAGTGAAAGAAAGAGAAAGAGTTATTGAATTGTTCTCTTGCCGGGATGCTTGTTGTTTTGTTGATTATCTCCCTTGCCGGGATTTCTATTATTATTATTTGTTTAATCCATTGCCCCTTGTTTGTGATTGTTGTTTGGGTGAGGAAGAGCGATAAAGCACGAAGGGTGATGTCGTGCATTGTTTGCTATTGTGAGGAAAGAGTGTAAAGCACGAAGGGTGATGTCGTGTCGTACGATGTACCATTCCGTACCGATATTCATTGACTATATTGTGAGGAAAGAGAGTAAAAGCACGAAGGGTAATGTCGTGCACATTATTAAGATACGATTGATTTGATGAGGACGAGAGTAAAAGCACGAAGGGTGATGTCGTGCATTTGTTGATTTCTGATTTCCTTGTTGATATCCGAGTTATGTTGTTTCTTTCATTACTTGCTGTTATTTGATTTACTTCGAGGTATTAGATTTCCTTACCCTATTTGCCGTGTGATTGTTGTTTGGGTGAGGAAGAACGTAAAGCACGAAGGGTGATGCCGTGTATTATTTTGGTGAGAACGAGAGTAAAAGCACGAAGGGTGATGCTGTGCAAATTGTTGATTTCTGCTTCCTTGTTGATATTCTAGTTATGTTATTTCCTTCCTTACTTGATGCCTTTCTATTCGGAACTATATTCATCCCCACAGCATGTTTCCCCTTCCCACATTGACTGGTTATTCCTGTATCTCTTTTCCGCTGTATATATATATATATATATATATATATATATATATATATATATATATATATATATATATATGAACTGCACAGGTTTATCTGGAGTCTGGTCCTAGCCTCGTCACTACTTCGCCGAGGTTAGGCTGGACACTTACCAGCACATGGGATCGGTTGTGCTGATACTACACTCTGTGCTCTTTTGCACAGATCCAGGTCTTGGACAACAGCAGTAGCGCGGGAGCCAGCCTTCAGTCTAGTGTGACACCGAGGTAGCCTTGCAGGCATCCGCAGGCCCGGCGTCTCCTCCATCTTTTATTTCAGTCTGTTATCTCATGTTTCCGAGACAAACAGTTTATATTTTTCTTTCAACGGTTGTATTTAGTACTCTTAGAAGTTTGTGAGTGATGTGACACCAGTTCTTGGGTAGTGGCATATGTTGATTTCCACATTATTATTCAGCTTATTTAATTTAAATCTTCCGCTTTAATTCCATAATTCCGCTGTTATATTAATATTTAACGCTTGATGTTATGCTTAATAAAAAGGAGTAAAAATAAAGGAGTTAGGGATTTAGGATTTGTGGCTTGCCTAGCTTCTACGAGTAGGTATCATCACGGCTCCCGAGGGTGGAAATTCCGGATCGTGACATATAGGATCTCATATTTTTTGTTCTTTTCATTATTTCACCCTAGATACAATACTTCTCTTCATTATTTATGTACCCAAAAAAGACTGTTTTTCTTAAAATTTATTCGCAAGTCATACTAGTTTTAGTAAATCAATATTTCAAAGGAAAAAAACTTATTCTACAAAATCATCTCTTTGTTTTCAAGTTGTTCTTGAATAGTATTTGTTCTCTTGAAAACAAATGTACAGTTTTTGAGTGACACAAACTAACACATGACAGTGGGTCAAGTGATCAATGAAGGAGTATAGTCACGATAAATTATGATTTAAATCCTAGCAGAAAAACATTCATGATTTCTTTGCACCCTACTTCAATTCTAATGGATAGAATTAATCTATACTTATCCCAAGATACTTTAACAGCTTATTTGGATGATTGTTACCTATTGTATCGTATTGTATTATTACTTTAAATACGATGTTTGTTTTGATTGTTGCTTAAAATTTATTGTATCGTATCATTAAATCCGTCGTTACGTAATGACGAAATGTGCCACTTTATATAACGATCGATTTGGTGTGGTCGCGTCGTTACCTTGTCTTTTTCTCTCAATCTCGCATTTTATTATAATTAAATAATTTTATTTTATCATTTATCCTATATTTTCATATATAATTTTACCCCGTATCATAATTTTTATTTATTATATTGCATGTTTATTCTTTTTATTGCTGGTGCGTGATATCATGAAACGACGTCAAACAATATAATCTATCTTAATATTATATTCATCAAACAACACAATGTAGTACAATACAATACAATGCGATACATTAAACTATGTTAGTAAAACAAACTGATATGAACATTACCGCTACTATAAAGAGAATGTAATAAAGTAAGTGAACCGGTGATTTGTGGATTATGTGAGACCGGAGTACCTTTTTATGTTTGCCTATATCCACTTGTTCTCTTTTAATATTCTATTGTTTTTCTATAAAGAAACTAAATTAATAACAGTCATCACATCTTATGCTAATTAATATACTAATAGATAATACAAATGTTACTTTTTTATGTCTCTTATCTTTTGCACCAAAAAGAATTTGTTGAACCATTATGGGTGTACAACAGAGAGCTTTGATATTCATGGATTTGGCAGAGACAAGCAAAAAAGCAAGATCCACTGGAAAATGTAAGAAAAAAATATTCAAAGGCCATGATGACATTTCTAAGATTCATGAATAGGACCACATTAATAGTCAATGGAAATACAAAGAGATGATGAAAGAGGAAGAAGAGGGGCATATCAAAGTCCATCATTAGGAGGATCTTCTCCTATGTGGGAGCATGAGGTGGTGAAGAGACATTTTGCACATCAAAACAAACATTAGTTAATTAAATAAAATGTACCTTCTGCTGTATGGTTTTGGCGTCATCAAATGCTATAAATGAACCATATCATTACTTACAAGCAAATAAAGAGAAAAGGGTATTATGAGCTTTTCTTGTGTTCATGCAAAAATGACATCAAACTTTGAATCTTACTCCCATTTTGCTATAAGGAAAATAATTTGGTACCTAAACAAAGGTAGATCTAAAATTTTAAATCACCAATATATCATGAATTACAATTTCATCTACAGTCTTATTGTATGACCTAAAATTTAGATTTAAATAAAATAAAAAAATTGAACAAGGTTAACCCGACAAGGATGAGATTTCCCAATGATTCTTTGACTATGATAGATAATGATAAGTCTTTGTATATTCTGATTCTTCTTGAATCGGAAGAGGAAAGATAGACCAAAAGGTATAAAGGCATACTTTGTATGTATATGATAAATAGAGAATCTTCAGAAAATATCAATATTGTTCCTTACAAAAATATTTCAAAAAATCTCCTCTCTACATCTATTCCTATTTATAAGGGTATATGAGCTACAAAACCCTAAATAGTACAACAGAAAAGAATATTCACCGCAATATTTTCTTTAGGGAAACTAGTCGTTACTATACGCCGAAGATGGATGCTCGTCCTCGTCTTTTATCGGGCCATCTCGACCTCATCGACGACCTACCATGTTTTCATGATATCGACCTTTTGAAATAAGATTACCATGTTATATCGGTGGCACGTGGCAGCCTTCATAGGCTTTATCTTCGTTGACCCGGTCAATAGATGACATGAAGTTTTTCGCCCATACACTTATAACAGTGTTTATTTAACATAAATGTAGTCTAAATTATTTATTTGTATGTTATCTAAGGCGAAGACAGTAAATGCATCAGCACCCGTATATTTTATACATAACCAGACATCCCAAAAGGGAATCCATTGACACCAAATAAGGTTAAAAATGATGTTGAAGCCTTAGATGGGCCGTTTTTGTTTTGTTTCAAGTTTTGGTGACTTCTTTAATTTTATATTTTAATTTTGGGTGCGTAGATAAAACCAAAGAATATACAGAAGCACATTGTGCTTGTGGACAAAGGGGAGGGATATTTGAGAGAGTCTATAGTATTGAGTGGGGTTGGCCCCGGTGGAGTTTCCTATAAAACGCTTCCCTAAGCGAGTGTCGTGCGTGTGGTGGGCCCATCATAGCCTTATACCCCACATTGAAACCTCAAAGTTTTAGACTAATATTTCTTTTTAAAATTTAATTCTCCGATTTTACACGCAGAAGAGGAAATTTTCACCAAGAGCTTATTTGGAAAATTATCTAGATATAATTGATTATAATTATACAATTTAACAAATTTATATGGTCAAGTAATTATTTGATCAAGATAAAATTAGGTGTAATTGATGAAGAGTAACTATACTCTTCAATTCTCAATATGGAGGTGAGAATTTGTGGTAATTATATTGTGCAATTTTAAGGTAAGTATATTCCGCGTCTATTTATAAAATATTATATACAAGTCAGAAAATAATTCAGATTTCAATGATAATAACATATAACATTCATTTTTTGTTGAGAAACTATTAAATAGTATGATATCACATTGTCATATTATTTTTTTGAGTATTCTTCAAGGAAAGAAGATTTATTCCCAAAAAGTATCTTGTTATTAATTGTACAGTTGTTATTTTAGAAATTGATTTGGACTTCATAGAAGTTCATATTCAATACTTTGTAGTGACTGAAATTTTTATATATTAGATCTCGACTTGGACTTCATGATCAGAGTGTTGTCGTGATTCTATCAACAGAATATCAAACCAAAAGGAACGCTTATTTATTATCAAATTGAAGTGATAATTCAGATTGTTAGGAAAATTTAAAAATTATTCTATTTACCAAAGTAGTCTATAAGTTGTTAAATTTAGGTAGAATAACTAAAATCACTGTCAAACCTGCACCTAATAAGAGTCAATCAATAATTTTAAAATTTTTTGTGATTGACACCCCAGTTTAAGAATTCATTCTTTTTTTGTTATAATGGTCTCTATATCAATTGCTAAGAGCAATAAAAACAATAACTACACTCATATGTATTTCAAACATGAAACATAAACTTGGAAAGAAATCAATGTGGAGATGAATCCTTAGGAAAATTAATATGGAATGTGTTATAGTTATATAAAATAATTCAAATAAGGAAAACAATTTATCTAAGCTATAATTGATTTTAACTTTTAAAGTATTAGAATTTCTACATAGTTTAAATAAGGAAGGATGTATAATCAAAATTTCAATTGATTTTAAAATCTTAATTTAAGAAAAAAATTAAATTACAAGTTTGTAAATCTATTTTTAAAAGGTACCACACTTGGTCCACGGGTAGATTTCTTCTAAAAGCGAAAAATCATTCTCTAATCATTAAACAAAACAATCAACAATAATGAACAAACGTGAATAAGAATTTGTCACGACCCGGATTTTCCACCCTCGGGAGTCGTGATGGCGCCTACTAATGGGAGCTAGGCAAGCCAAACCTTAACTAATTTCTACATTTTTATTTTTGCTTCCTTTTAACAAACACAAGTTGATAATATGATAAAAGCGGAATTTTAAGTAAATAAGCGAAAGTCAACAATTATATAACTCAAGACTACGTCTCTTACAACTTTCAAAACCTCAATACCCAAAATCTGGCGTCACAGTGTCACAGACTGTCTAAGAGCCACTACAAACAAGGCCTGAAGAAAATACAACAAACTGTTTCTGAACAAAAGAAAATGAAACAGGGAATAGAGATAGAGGGAGACACTAGGGCCCGCGAACACCTGCAGGTCTACCTTGGGTCTTCGGGTGGACTGAAGGAAGCCCTCCAACTACTATCCAAAAGTTGCTTCGAGATCTGCACATAGTGCAGAGTGTAGTATCAGCACAACCGACCCTATGTGCTGGTAAGTGCCTAGTCTAACCTCAGCAAAGTAGTGACGAGGCTAGGACTAGACTACCACATAAACCTGTGCAATTTAACTAAATACAGCAGAAAAGAAGTACAGAAAGAAATAGTCATATACAGTCAAGTATGGGAGGGGAAAAACGTGGTGCGGGGAAACATCGAGTAGTAACAGAAGAGCAACAAATAAATATGAGGATCTCCACAGTTCAATTGAAAATAGGAAGGGAAAATTATGATGCGGGGTACAACAAGTATCAACTGGAAATTAACAATTTAGTGTAGAGAAACTGTAAAACAGTTATCAATAAAAATTAGGAAATAAAAAATAAGTGCACGACATCACCCTTCATGCTTTTACTCTCTCTCACCAAAACAATACACGGCATCATCCTTCGTGCTTTACGCTCTTCCTCACTCAAACAACAATCACAAGGCAAATAGGGCAAGGGAATGTATAACCTCGAAGTAAATCAAATAACAACAAGTAATGAAAGAAACAACATAACTCGGATATTAACAAAGAATCAGAAATCAACAAATGCACGGCATCACCCTTTGTGCTTTTACTCTCGTCCTCACCAAAGCAATCATATAATAAGAATGTGCACGGCATCACCCTTCGTGCTTTTACTCTCTTTCCTCACCATATAATCAATAAAATCGGCACGAAATAGTACATTGTGCGGCATGGCATCACCCTTCATGCTTTACTCTCTTTCCTCACAATAACAAACAATGCACGACATCACCCTTCGTGATTTAACTCTCTTCCTCACCCAAACAATAATCACAAACAATAGGGTAAGGAAATAAAGGAAATTTGCAATAAGAATCTCGGCAAGGGAACAACAAATAAATCAACAATAGCTCCGGCAAGGGTGACAACATAATGATCTCTTCTCTTTCTCAATGTTACTTCACAATTCACTTCACAACTCGAGCCAATGCTCTAGAGGTTCGATTATCACTTATACTTTCACAACTCATTTCACAACTCGAGCCAATGCTCTAAAAGTTCAATTGTCACTTATATTTTCACAATTTCGCTATACAACTTGAGTCAACGCTCCTCATTGTTCATAGGTCACAATTCTTTCCACAAACTTTATACAACAATTAGAAATCTTCACCAAGGCATGAATAATACCACGAAATCATGAAAATCACAATATAAGACTCACGGTCATGCTTGACACCAACGTATAGATACTCGTCACTATGCCTATACGTCGTACTCGACAAGAAGCAAATAGCAAATGGACACAACTCCTAATCCCTCAAGTTAAGGTTAGACCAAACACTTACCTCGAACTTCCACGGCCAACTCAAGCCTCAAACACCGCCTTTCCTTTCGAATTTGGCTCCAAGACAATCGTATCTATACATAATCGGCTTAATAACATCAATAAATGCTAAACAATCCAATTCC
Organism: Nicotiana sylvestris; assembly: GCF_000393655.2. NCBI lineage: Eukaryota > Viridiplantae > Streptophyta > Magnoliopsida > Solanales > Solanaceae > Nicotiana > Nicotiana sylvestris. Next base: position 87,209,505 of record NC_091057.1, on the reverse strand, counting down.
AATACCTAATTATAGCTTTCCAATCATTCTTCCCAAAAATCCAAAAATCGACCCCGGGCCCGCTTGGTCAAAACAAGAAGTTCAGACCAAAACCCGGTTATCCATTCACCCACAAGCCCGAATATATAATTTGTTTTCAAATCCGACCCAAAACGAGGTCTAAATCACAATCAATTAAAAAGCTCTAATTCTAGCCAAATCCCTAATTTTCTACCCTTAATCACATGTTTTAGACCTAGAAATCTAATGGGTGTTGATAAAAATGGAAGAAAACAAGTTAAAGATTACTTACCCAAGAGATTATGGTGAAGAACTACTTCAAAAATAGCCTAAGAGCTTTGGAGAAGAAGAGGTTTGTGAAATTTTATAAAATCCCGAAAGTGTTCTGTTTTTTTTGGCTTTTAAAAATCACTGGGCGAAAATGCCCTTCGCGATCGCGATAGACCCTTCGCGTTCGCGTAAACGGGCTCACATTCGCGGAGAAGAATCCCCTCGAGCCCTCGCGTTCACGTCCAATGGGTCGCGTTCGCGTAGGGTAATTACCCCACCCCCTGCCCAGGCCCATTTGGCCTTCGCGTTCGCGTGGCCAAGACCTCATTCGCGAAGGGATATCTCCCCAAAGCCTCGAGTTCACGACCGAGCTACGCGTTCGCGTAGAAGGAAATTCCTACAGCCACAATTAACCTATCGCGTTCGCGTGGGTACTCCCGCGAACGCGAAGAAGGAAATACTAGAAACCCAACAGCTGAAAACCTGCAATTTTTCTAAGTCCGAAACACATCCGAAACACACCCGAGCCCTCGGGGCTCCTAACCAAATATACGTACTAACTCAACAACATCATACGAACTTATCCGTGCGATCAAATTACCAAAATAACCTCAATAACAATGAATTAAACCTCAAAATCAAAGGAGTTTTCTCAAACTTCATAAAATATCAACTTTAGCAATTTAAGTCTGAATCACGTCAAAGGACATCCGTTTTTGACCAAATTTTACAGAAAGAACTTAAAAGACGCCGGAACCAAAATACGGGCCCGATACCATCGCTTTCTAATTAGATTTCATTTCAAATTTCTTTAAACATTTTCAGAAAAATAATTTTACTTAAAAATTCATTTCTCGGGCTTGGGACCTCGGAATTCGATTCCGGACATATGCCCACGTCCCATATTTTTCTACGGACCCTCCGGGACTGTCAAATTATGGGTCCGGGTCTGTTTGCCCAAAATATTGACCAAAGTCAAATTTATTCATTTTATAGCCAAATTTTATCATTTTTCACAGATTCTCACATATAAGCTTTCCGGCTACACACACAAATCGAGGTAATGCTAAATGAGATTTTCAAGGCCTCAGAACATAGAATTTCATTTTAAAATAAGTGATGACGTCATCACAGAATTCAATCTCTAGATTAAGCTAAAATCTTCAGCGATACCCTAAAAATTACGAAATCAATGAGTATATGATTGCATACAGTATGATTCAAAAGATCTTTATGGGTTGAATCTTCTACAGGGAAAATAGAAAGTCGCTCAACGACAACATATAATCTATGAACAAATAAATACAAACAGTTCTGATCATGTTTTATAGTCCTCTTCAATTTCCGTAGTCTCTTACTGCATATGCACAAAGCATCCTATAGTCTAATCTACCTACATACAAAATCTTATGACACTATGTGTTGCACACAATTAATGATTAAATACATGTGGGATAGTTCAAGTTTATTTTCCCAAAATGTCTAAGAAATTATACATAAGATAAAAAAAAAGGTAACAAGGTGTGAAAAGCACAACTAAAAGTTTTAATATGACTCGTTCTATTTCGCCCAAAATAACATATAATCAAGCTCCAAATAAAACTGTTGCCACGATGAACATGGATGAATCAATATGAACTTCACTTCTTTATTTATATGAGGAAAAAAATTAGACGAATAAAACTAAAATTACTCAGAGAATTTTCAAGTTCATTAAAGATTTCGTGATCAATTACCGTTTTCTTATCGATTTAGTCTATATAGCAAATTTACAAAGGAAAATTAATAATTGAGCATATCTTTTGACCAGACCTTTGCTCTAGTTATATGATACATAAATTAAGCTGGACATATAGAATTAAAAAATTCCTTAGTCATTACAAAATAAAAAATAGAAGAACACACAGAATAATTCATACCCATTCAAGAAAGACAAAGAAAACAGGTACTCGTGCTATCTTCAATCTAAAAGATACTCATGCTATCTTCACTCTAGCGCTCAGAAGAATCTGCAGAACATATAAGCGTTAATAAATTTAATAGATCATGAATAATAGAAAATCAACCAATAAATCGATTCCATAATCAAGACGTTTTCACATATCAATACTTGGTAGTCACAAAAGTTCTATATGAAAAATATACAAGAGCTTCACATAGACAAAAATCAGCTTTTATGCTATAACACAAGAGAAAGAAAAATACAAAACAAACAAAGATAAATAAAATAAAGATCCAAACTTTACGAACCTGACCAAGAACGCATGTAGCGACGATTTGGTCGGAGGCCAACTTTAACTTGCATTAAAATACTTATAATAGTTTACATGTTAGATTTTGATTTGGATTCAACAATAGCTCTATGAATCCCATTATGATTATGAGGCCGTAAGAAACATACAATAAATTTTTGGCGAGTTGATAGGAGTTATATTTGTATTGAAATTGTTCAAAAAGGCAACGTTTATTTAGAATTCTATTTTTGGTTAAGTAAAATATTATACTACCAAAGGAAAAAAAGGACTCCTTAACTTAAAAGAAATGGTAAGAATTCTTAAATATTAGGATAATAATTAAATGACTATTTTGTCTATTGCGAACTCTACTTTTTAAGGGTAAAAAAGGCGAATGACATTTCGCTAAATGCCTTCGTACTTTTAATATAGTATAGATATAGATAGATATAGATGTAACTTTTCTAATCTTTGTGGTTTTTCTTTTTCAAATATATTAAGTACTATTCTTTTTTTTATAATTTTTTTTTATTTTTCTGGTTCTTATTTTATAACCTTCCGACATATTTGCTTATAGTCTGCTTTCATATAATTTTGCTAACTTCTCATATTTTACTTTTTTCCCTTTTTTGTTTTGTTGTTAAACACAATTTCATAGTCTACTAGCTTTGTTTTCTATTGATTACGATAAAATAATTATTAAGAAAAAAATACCTTTTAAACTCATATTTATCTATTTGTTAGTTAAAAATATCAACAAATCATGAATTTCACATTTACTCATATGAGTTGGTAAAATTTTAAATAATTGAAATTATTTTATGTTAAAAATTATTTATTTGAAAATAGTCAAGATACCAATAATTTTTTTGATGTTAGTTATCAATTTATAATTATTTAATATTTATAAAAATATAGTAATACCTGATTCTGAATAATATCTAGCATTTCTTATATATACATGTATTTATTTATCATACATTAATGAGTTATTAATGGACGATACTTACTATTTTTAAGATATTATTTATCCATGGATAATTATTTAATATATTATTAATCTATGTGGATAGGTTAATCTGAAAAATATTTATTTAATTATGTAATTACACTTGTCCAACCAAATATGACAGTGAACTTATTGTAATTACATTCTAGCAAACAAACATGCCATTATAATTACTATACTATGTAATTACTAAGGTGAAGAATTACTACACTAGTAATTACACAATCAGATAATTACATATGACTTTTCAAACAGACCCTAAGGAATTCAAACTAGAACGAAATAAATATGTGAAGAAGCCAAAAAAAATTTACATCTATTATATATTCATAAAAATAGTTTTAACATTATATAGAAGTATAATTTTTCAATAATGGAAATCCTAATGACCCCTTGCATCCCCAACTCCGCTGCTGATCACAAGTCTATCGACTCATCATTTAAATATGCATTGAGTAGACCTACTGAAAAAATAAAGCACTGCAAAAAAAATTATTATTATATCTTGAATTAAAAATCTCTGATTAAAAATAAAGGGATTTCAATTATCTCATCCCCCAAGAGCAATATTCACTTATCCTTCGAAGAATAGATCCACAATTTCCTAATCTTAAAGGAGTATTGGGTTATACATATGAAGGGAAAAAGGATGAGAAATACCTCTAGGCTCTAATTTTGTTTGATTTTAGGAAACAATCAATCACATTAAAAGATAATGGATTATTTGATTCTCAGATTTTTAATGCACTATATGCTAGCTCCTTTGAAATTTGATTGATTGTCCAAAGAAACTATGGGCAGCCTACATAGAGCCTCGAAAGTACACGTGCACCAATGAACTCGGGTAAATATAATTATTTGTAGATATTTTCTAAGAATTATATATAAAACGTTAGAGTGTATCCACCACCCAAAATTGATTAGACGTTGCAATGGTTTAACTTAGAGCTCATAACAATTTTCTCTAATTAAGGGTAGAGGAATTATGTCTATCTTATAATTCATAGAATTTCACAGGATAAGAAACTTAAAGAGAATCTACGAAGCTGAGAACATATCTAGAATTCGAGAGAGTGACAAAAATGGATGTAATTGACTAAAATCACGAAATATTTTTAATAAATATTACTAGAAAAGAGGTGATCGAGAAAGAATGAGTAGAAACTATGTTGATTGAGTGTAATTTCAAAATTAAAAAAGATTATATATAATTGAAATCAAATAGATTAAAAATCCCGTCACTTGTTAGGTGGGTCAGCCGACCGACCGAGGTTGGCTAAGTATCCATGACACAACTTTTCTCCAGCTAAGAATCCCATTATGACTGATTGGGGCAAATCCTATTAAGAGTACTACATGACAGCTCCATTGCAGCTGTATTTATACGTATAGTTATATGTATAATTAATGGTAGTTAGTTAGTTTAATGGGTTAGTAAGGGCATCTTGTAATTAGTTAATGGTAGTTAGTGGAGTGTTTTCATACGTGTATATATAAGACACGATATAGAAATACAATTGGATTTCTGATGTTAGGCTAGAAACTCGTATTTTAGTCGTAGTATTACATGCCAATGACTGCATTTTTTACGTGCGTTTGATTCAAATGATAGTGAATTGCACTTAGTACGTGTTTTATGTCTTGCAGGAAGTGATCCTGAGCTCAAAAGTTAATTTGGAGCTAAATTGATCAATTTGGAGCTTTGAAGTTTGAGTAAAAGCCCAATACATTAAGTCAGGATCGTGTTCGGAGGTCGTGTACCAAGTCCGGATGTTAAAAGAGGATGAAATAAGTTCACTCTGAGAAAATTACACTGCCACGCCGCATGGGGCGCCGCAAGGCGCGACACAGCAGTGTAAAATGCTGTCTGATGCGAAAAGTTGAGGCTGCTGATAAAATACACTAATGCGGCGCATGGTGCGACGCGGCTGTTCAACTTTTACAGAGCGAAGTCCTAGTTCGCGCAGGAAAGGGTTTTTTCGTCTGGGCCCGATCCTACTTGGTATAAATACATCTAAAAATGCTATTTTGAGGAGGTTGGACATACTTTTGACACAGATTCGACCTAAGGAGGCATGAGACACAATAGGAGCAAGGCGGGGAATTCTTCTACGAGTTTTTCCTTCCTCTTCCTATTTTTCATTGTTGGTTATTACTTTTAGTATTGTAATTTTACATACTATTATAAATAGCTAATTTGTTATCTTGGGTTTTGATGGAACCTTTTGTAGGATAAATTCTTGTTATGTTTTTATAAAATTGAGACGTAGTATAATCTCTATTTGTTCAACTACGTTCTTGTTGTAGTTAATTGATAGGATCCCCAATTAGCTGTGCTTATTTAATATGTATTACTTGGGAGAGAGTGCATATTTAGGTAGTTGTTGAACAACATCACTCCCGACGTATGTGAGGAATCAATAACCAAGGGTTTAAAGGTGGGATTAGGGATAACGAAACTTTGGGTGCGATCTAAGTGAGCTGTAATTAAAGCCAGCTAGCGTAACTCGGGAGAGTATGTCTAGTAAATTATCGTAATTACTCAGGAGAGAATTACAACACGCAAAGCGCTCATGATCGGTATAGAATACTTAGGCGAAATTATAGAAGACATAGCGGAAAGGATTCCAACAATTGGGAAAATCATAACTCTAGACCTCCTTAATCTTTTCTCCAACCCGTAGTATCTTTAGTTGTTAATCTACTAATTTAATTATTTAGTTAATTAGATATAAGAATCTTAATATTTATAACTTAGGAATTGTTCGAGCTTGTCTTCTTAGCAATATTGAACATCTGTAGCTAAACCTTAGTTCTCTGTGGAATTCGACTCCGGACTTGTAAACCGGATTATATTTGCAACGATCGCTTAGTCCTTTTTATAAGGAATAGTTGGGCGTGATCAAATTTTGGCGTCGTTGCCGGGGAACTAACGGTGTAGTTGTAGGTGTACATATTGCTAGGTTTCAAGTTTAAACTTTTATTTTATTTTTTAGTATTTGATTTTTTTTAATTTTTTTATTTAGTTTTATTTGAGAAACATGGCATCATGGAATTATGAGAATTTTGATGTTGGTAATTCTACTTTTAATCCTCCTTATGCATATTGTGAAGGAAACCACCCAGGGCAAAATTATCAAAATATTCCCGAGAATGAGTTTTGTGCACCAACTCAATCTTATGTGTGAAATGTGTGTGATATGTGTGGTGGTCAAGATGGTCACTTTCACAGTTGTGCTTATATTTCTTACCTTCCCCCAACCCCTTACTTTAATGGTTCTTCTTTTTCTGGTGAAGTTAATAGGAACAAAGAACCCAGGGAAGCTGACCTAAAGAAGATCGAAGATATGTTAAAGTGCATTTTGGAACAACATAGTAAATTACAACTGCAGATAGAAAGATAGGAGGAAACTATTCACAACTTGAACGTTCACATGAGTCAACTGGTTGAAGATTTTAATGCTCAACAAGCCAATATTGTGAATAGTATCCAAGAAGAGCGTGAATTAGATACAAGAATTGAGGAGCTAGAGGAGAAGGACAGAGTAAAACACCAACAATCAATCGAACTAGATTTTGAGGATGTCGATGTCGTAGAAGAGATACTAGAGTCAACCAAGGATATTGAGGATATATATTTAGTTGACTCTATTGTCATTAGTGTTGATAATGTAGACAGTCCCAATGTTCATGTAGTCGAGCGCATTGGTCCACACTCCAAGCATTTTTCCACATTGTGTTTGGATGATGATATGGAAATAGAGTCGTCCGAGCCACTTGAGGAGTCAAGGAATGAGGAACAAGGAGCTTATATTCTGGAGTTTTTCTTGCCAGAAAGTCAGGATTACACACCTCATCTAAAGGCCAAGAAGTACAGAACACTACATTATTTTATTGGGCCAGTCAGATTCGTTCCACCACCCTAGGAGCATTATCATAGAGCAGAATCAAAACTAGGGGTCCAATTTATAAGTCCAAGTGGAGGCAGAAAATGATTCACGTCGTGTCGCGACGTTAAATTAAGCACTTGTTGGGAGGCAACCCAACTTTACTGCTTTGTTTTATTTTTTTATTTTTTTATTGTATTATTTTTGTTGTGTCGATTTTTGAGTTTCTAGGAGCATGGAAAACAAAGCTATTGGAAAGATGTAACAACAAACCAGATGGTTGGAATAAAGTGTGAGGTACCTGCACGAAGGACCAGGCCTGGGAAAAGTCTGAGTACCCCATAAGATGCTAGTGCTTCGGCCTTTGGCCTACCAAGGAGTTTCTCTTACCCTCTTATGTTTATGTTGTGCAATGGGGACAATGCACAATTTTAAGTGTAGGGTGAGGAGATTGTCTGGGTAACTTTTCATGCTACTTTAGCTGTGTTAGTTTAATTAAATAATTTTTTTTAAAGGTCGGACTTTTTCCGACGATGGATCTATTAAATAATTTTCTTGAGGGATTTAAGTCTAAAGAAAAAAAGACAAAAAATATTTTTTTTTGTTAGGTAGTATAGCAATTACCCCTTGGTTTTTCTTTGTGCCGCAGTTCTTTTCCAAGGTTTTTTTTTAACCGGGTGTAGTTAGTTTTATTTTTTTAGGAGTAGGAGCCAGTGTGAGATGAATTGAATTGAAGCAATATCTCTTGACTTTGTTATGCTTTGAGAATAGTGAGTACTTTGGTTGTGACGCTTAGGCTCAGTTTTTGACTCTTGTATAATTACCTTAAATTGTATGTTCTTAACTTTGCTCAACTGCTTTGACTAGAGTGTCTTGATGAATCCAATCCTGAGTGAGTTATGTGCCATGTGTGTGTGAGGTTTGTGTGTTATTTTGTGCATTGCATTTGATGCCTAGAACTTGCCCTGTGTGTTTGCCAAGCGAAATAGTAATTTTGTTCAGTTTTGGAAGTGATATAGGCATTTCTTTGTTGAGTCAGATATGTATATTTTACCCACCTAATTGTTATGTATCGTAGTTAACCCCTTTGAGCATGTAATCTTGTTTCTTTGGCAACCACATTACAAGCCTTACCCATTTGTTTGAATTAATCATCTATTTGAACCTTTTAACCTCTCATGAGCACTTGAATTATTATGAACTGTGTAAAAGTTAAAGTGTGGGGTGGTTGGTTTGGCTTTTGAGTGGAACTAATGAAATAAGGAGAAAGGTGCACTATTTTGAAAAAGTAAGAGCCACATGAATAAAAAAAGGAAAAAAAGTTGTATTGTTATGGAAAAAAATTCCTTGATAAGTGGCGACTCTTGATGTAATTGTGCTGGTGCTTAAAGAAGTTTGGGAGTTAATATACATTGATGAGAAGGTGGATTTTTGGTTTGACATAAGCATGGGCTTGGATATTAAAGTGTATGTATTAAAGTGCTTAGGGAGGTGTAGTCACTCTTATATCTAAATGTATCTTACCCGTCCCTCAGCCTACATTACAACCAAATAAAGTCCTACTTGATCCTAGACTGAATGAGCTCGATTAGTAGAGTAGTACACTAGGGCAAGCCTATGGTGCATCTTTTGTGGCATATGAATGTTATTTCTGAGAGTGAGTGAATTATTTCTATCTTGAGTTCCTAGGTGTTCTTAAATTTTATTGTGTGGAACTACTCTCTTTCGTGTGTGAGGGCACTTGATTCATGAAGGAAAGGTAATCCTTGACCTCTATGTTAGAGTAAGTGGGTGAGTTGTGAATAATGCGTGGTACTTGTGAGTCAAATCTTGAGGGGAAGATGTTACTCTTTTGTGCTTAGTTTATTTTAAATATTCTTGGTGTGATGAGTTAGGAGAATTGTTTTAAAAGGTCATGTCTATATAAAGTGTAGTTTGATTGCTCAAAGACGAGCAATGGTTTAAGTGTGGGGTGTTGATGTTAGGCTAGAAACCCGTGTTTTAGCCGTAATATTACATGCCAATGACTGCATTTTTTACGTGCGTTTGAGTTCAAATGATAGTGAATTGCACTTAGTACGTGTTTTATGCCTTGCATGAAGTGATCCTGAGCTCAAAAGTTAATTTGGAGCTAAATTGATCAATTTGGAGCTTTGAAGTCTGAGTAAAAGCCCAATACATTAAGCCGAGATCGTGTACCAAGTTCGGATGTTAAAAGAGGACGAAATAAGTTCACTCTGAGAAAATTACACTACCACGCCGCATGGGGCGCCGCAAGGCGCGGCACAGCAGTCTAAAATGCTGCCTGATGCAAAAAGTTGAGGCTGCTGATAAAATACACTAATGCACCGTATGGTGCGGCGCAGCCTGCGACATGGCTACTTTTATAGAGCGAAGTCCTAGTTCGCACAAGAAAGGGTTTTTTCGTCTGGGCCCGACTCTATTTGGTATAAATACATGTAAAAACGCTATTTTGAGGAGGTTGGACATACTTTTGACACAGATTCGACCTAAGGAGGCAGGAGACACAATAGGAGCAAGGTGGGGAATTCTTCTACGAGTTTTTCCTTCCTCTTCCTATTTTTCATTGTTGGTTATGACTTTTAGTATTGTAATTTTACATACTATTATAAATAGCTAATTTTTTATCTAGGGTTTTGATGGAACCTTTTGTAGGATAAATTCTTGTTATGTTTTTATAAAATTGAGCCGTAGTATAATCTCTATTTGTTCAACTACGTTCTTGTTGTAGTTAACTGATAGGATCCTCAATTAGTTGTGCCTATTTAGTATGTATTACTCGGGAAAGAGTGCATATTTAGGTAGTTGTTGAACAACATCACTCCCGATGTATGTGAGGAATCAATAACCAAGGGTTTAAAGGTGGGATTAGGGATACCGAAACCTTGGGTGCGATCTAAGTGAGCTGTAATTAAAGCCAGCTAGCGTAACTCGGGAGAGTATGTCTAGTAAATTGTCGTAATTACTCGGGAGAGAATTACAACACGCAGAGCGCTCATGATCGGTAGAGAATACTTAGGTGAAATTATATAAGACATAGCGGGAAGGATTCCGACAATTGGGGAAATCATAACTCTAGACCTCCTTAATCTTTTCTCCAACCCGTAGTATCTTTAGTTGTTAATATACTAATTTAATTATTTAGTTAGTTAGATATAAGAATGTTAATATTTATAACTTAGAATTGTTCGATCTTGTCTTCTTAGCAATATTGAACATCTGTAGCTAAACCTTAGTTCTCTGTGGGATTCGACTCCGGACTTGTAAATCGGATTATATTTGCAACGACCACTTAGTCCTTTTTATAAGACATAGTTGGGCATGATCAATTTCTTTTCCCAATTTATCATCTCTCCAGAAGTTTTTATTGTTCTTTCTTTCTCTCTCTCGTATGTTCTTTTTTAGCTCAAATTGTTGCATCAATGGCAGCTTCTACTCGTATTCAATCTTTTAGTTTCGACATGGTATCATAGCTAAGGCTCAGTGTTAGCTCAATTCTCGTTCAGGCTCATTATCTTCATCACTAATTTCTGTTTGATTCAAAATTACAAGTCAAAATTGAGAAACCCTAATTTTCACCCACAATTTCTCTGATTTGTCGATTAATTCATCTTATATCATGGCGGTAGATGGCGATACTTCGGATTCAACTAATTCACCAAATGTGAACAAGGATACATTGGATTCGACCAATCCACTGTACATGCATCCTTCGAAGAGTGCTGGGTCGACATTGGTGCCAGTGGAATTTGATGGAACTGGTTATAGGTCCTGGAGAAGAGGCGTCCTCAGAGCCCTCTCAGTGAAGAATAAGGTCGGTTTCATCACCAAAAAATGTAAGAGACCAGATTCTGGTCATCCGACATTTGAGCAGTGGGAGAGATGCGACGATATGGTGACATCGTGGATTCTCAACTCACTTTCAAAGGACTTGGTAGATAGCTAACAATATGTGGTAGATGCAAAGGAATTGTGGCAGGAACTGAAGGATAGGTATAATCAGACGAATGGAGCAAAATTATACCCGCTTGAAAGGAAAATCAATGAAGGAAAAAATATGGCATCTGTTGCAATTGTTCACGGAGGACCTAGAGGGATGATTCTTGGAGGATCCAATGAAGTTGATGCTGGAAATCAAAACATGGGGATTCAAAACCTGACAAAAGAGCAGTATAATCAGCTGCAACATCTATTGGAGAACTTCTATGGTAGAAATGCAATTGAAGTCTCAAATAACATCACTAGTGGGGCAACAAACTTTCTAGGTATATTGGCTTGATCTACTCATTAAGAAATTATTGGCAATCTTTCATATAAATGCTTCAAATCATCTGTTGGATATTGGATTTTAGATTGTGGAGCTTCTAATCATATGTCCTATAACAAAGCCATATTAACTAACATTAGAGTTCTACCTTATCCTTTCCTAGTGACTTTACCAGATGGATACAAAGTTAGAGTGATAGAAATTGGTGATGTTGTTCTTAGTCCTAAGCTGACTTTGCACAAAATGCTGTTTGTCCCTAGTTTTAAGTTCAATTTTATCTCAGTTCATTGTTTATCATCATATCTTAAGTCAATTGTCCAATTTTCTGATTCTTCTGGAGATTGGTAGATCAAGGAATGGTTTGTACTTCCTCTGCTCAAAGTGTCAGTTCCTTGGTTCAGCTACTGTCCCCACTTCTTTCATTTCAAATTCATGTTCTATCTCTCCTAGCAATTCACACAATGCACAACCATACAAATCACACACATTACCCACTATAAATATTGACCACTAAGAAACTTGTCTTGCTGATTGCCTTTCATCATCATCCGTAAATTTTCCACTTTCAAGCAATAAGAAAGGTTCTTGTACATCTTCCTATTCTACTAATGCGTGTGCATCTTTTTCTAATTCTTCATCTTATGAAAATTATGATGATTATTTGTGGCATATTGATTGGTCCATGTACCTTTTGTGAAAATGAGGGAAATATCCTCCATACCAGCAAATTTTGCACCCAAACAACCATTCTTATGTTCAATTTTCCCTATGGCCAGACAAACAAGACTATCATTTCCACAGAAAACCACATCATCTACCAATATTTTTGAACTGTTACACATAGACCTCTGGGGGCCATACCACACAGTCACACATGACAATTAAAAATATTTTTTTATCATAGTTGATGATATTAGTAGGTCAACCTGGACATATCTTTTGAGTTGTAAGAGTAATGCACTTCAAGTTCTAAAAATATTCGTGTGTATGATAGAAAACCAGTTTAATTATTTCATTAAGTCCATGGGGTCTGATAATAGACTAGAATTTGTCAACAATGAAACCTCATCATTCTTTCATTCCAAAGGAATTATACACCATAAAACTTGTCCATACACACCTCAATAAAATAGTGCAGTGGAGAGGAAACACAGATATTTGTTGGAAACTGCAAGAACCCTATTGTACCGATCCAAGTTGCTTATCAAATATTGGGGAGAATGCATCCTTACAAATACATACTTGATTAACAGACTATCCTCCGCAATCCTGAATAGCAAATCACCTTTTGAAATGCTTTACAAGAAGAAATCCAATTATTCACACCTTAAAAGCTTTGGATGCTTATGTTATCCTACCACTCTTAAGACCTATAAAGACAAATTTGAACCCAGAACTGAGCCTCATGTTTTTGTAGGTTACCCTTTTGGCACAAAAGATTATAAGGTACTAAATTTGGCCACTAAAAAAATACACATTTCCAGGGATGTATAATTCCATGAACATTTTTTTATTATTTTTTAAAATTTTACAATTCCATGAACATGTTTTTCCTTTTGTAGTGTTCTGTGATCACACTTATCTCACTTCTCTTCCTTGTATTTGCCATCTTTTCATTCTAATCCTACGTGTGAAGGTCATAGAAGTGATGTCTTGAGTCATAGTCAGTCACCAACTGGGACTTCACCAAGTTCTGTCACCAACACTTCTTCACCAGGTGATCAAAATATTTTCTCACCAATTGATCAAAGTACCTCTTCACCTGTTGATGCAGGTGTTTTTGAAATTTCACCTAGTCTTTCAAATACTTCAGACCATCATACCACTGATACTTCCTCATTGCCAAGCCTCACAAGACCATCCAGAACAGTTTAAACACCAAGCTACCTAAATGAATATGTGTATTCTCTTCCAAATCTAAAGAACAATACCTTGCACATTGTTTTACTAAATTTCCCCCCTTCAAACCATCAACATATCTATTTTACTGCATTAAACTAGAATAGTCAGCATGTGATGAGAAACATTTCTCATGTATCTGAGCCATGTTCTTGTGAGGAAGCAGACTTAAATCCTGCATGGAAAGAAGCTATGACACAAGAGTTTGAGGCTTTGTATGCTAACCATATTTGGGATTTAGTGACATTGCCTGCAGTTAAGAAAGTCATAGGATACAAATGGGTGTATAAAATCAAGCACAAAGCAGATGGGGACTGTTGAGAGGTGCAAGGCAAGACTTGTGGTGAAAGGATACAAACATTAAGCTGGAATAGACTATACTGAAACATTCTTTTCAGCTGTCAAGATGAAAACTGTTAGGACCTTGATTAGTGTAGTAATTAAAAAAGGCTGAGACCTATTCCAATTAGACGTGAACAACAAATTCTTACATGGAGACCTACATGAAGAGGTGTATATGGAGTTACCATAGAGACTGCAGATTGAGGTTCTTGGCCTAGTTTGCGAGTTAAACAAGTCCTTGTATGGACTGAAACAAGCAAGCAGACAGTGGTATGACAAGCTGACTGAAGCATTGTGCACTAGGGGTTTTAGACATTCAGAAAATGATTATTCATTGTTCTATAAAAAGGATGGCTCTTTAATTATGTTTGTGACTGTCTATGTTGATGATGTAATTCTTACAGGTACAGATGTAGAATCACCTTATTGGGCAAAAAGTCAATTTAAGAGAAATGCAATTGGATTTAGGTAGAGAAAAGGCTCGAACTAGCTACTTACCTTCATCAATCTTATTTAGTCACATTAATTAAAATGTTTAATACAGAATACGTACCTTTCTCCTTAAACCGAACATCAATAGGCAAGATAAGAAAAGAGCACTAATACCGTGAGCTTATATGTGACAACTATTTAATTTGAGAATTACTTTCACTAGCTAGATTTAAAGTTGAAATAATTGTTTGTACCATCGAAAAACAAGAATTCAAAGATTTTATTTGGCAAAGTTACAGTATTAGTATTATAACCTGTTTGGCGAAGCTACAAAAATCAGCTTATTTTGAGAAGTACTTTTTTTAAAAGTGCATTTCTCAAAAGTACTTTTGGTGAGAAACAGTTTGTGTTTGACTAATTAATTTGAAAAGCACTTCTGAGCAGCAATTAGTGTTTGACCAAGTTTTTAAAAACTGCTTCTAAGTGTATTTTTTTTAAAAATGCTTTTCAAAAAAGTACTTTTGAAGAGAAGCTAATTTTTCTGCTTCTCTAAAACTGTTTCTGCTTCTCCTCAAAAGCACTTTTTTTTCATTCAAAAGCTTAGCCAAATACCTCAATTTTTTGCCAAAAGTGCTTTTGGCCAAAAGTTACCAAAAAAACTTGGCAAAACAGACTATTAGATGCATGCGCAAACAGAGCGTCGCCGCCGCTAAAATTGTCAGTGCCTATGGGTACTTTATGTTGTATAATTCGCGAATTACGATTAACCTCAATAATTTAGTTAGATTTTTTAATCCATTATGGTAAGGTGAAATATAGAATTAATTCATGATTTTTATTTTAAATTATCTTTTGGAGGTTCATGGAATTGCGCATGATTTATCTATTACACATTTTTAGTAATCTTTCCTAGCTTAATTATTTGAAATATAGCAATCCATTCATTGTCATTGGACTAAATTCAAACTTCTGTTATATTCAACTTTCATTTTAGTCAAAATTTTCCAAATAACTTTGAGCAAGTAAAAGATCGACAAATTAAACTTGAACTGCTTTTGCCAAAAGAAAGAAAATCTATATCTATATCTATATATCTATACTATATTAAAAGCACGAAGGCCCTTAGTGAAATGTTGTTCGCCTTTTATACTCTTTAAAAATGAATATTATATTGGACAAAGTTGTAATTTAAATTATTTTCCTAATATCTAGGACAATAAAATCAACTAAAAGTTTGATTGTTATATCTTTCCTTATGGAATTAAGTAAGAAATCCTAATATTTAGGTTGAAATTAATTAAAACCTTACCAAAAAAATCTAACTTTTTAGATATTGGAAATAACGTGATGTATAGGTGGTGGAATATATTTATTTTTTTATTTTTTTCTTCTTACAATTAATATTCTTTTTGATAAGTAAAAGAATTTTACTCACAAGTAATATTTATAAAGTATAAAAAGACTTTACAACCTGTCTGTCATAAACTCTCAATCTTTAGCTATAACTACGAATCTATCATACTTTGCAAACAAACTAAATTGAACAATTAATGTTATTGTTATTTTTTAGCAATATATTATAGCGAATAAAAAGTTAACTTTGAGAGGAAAAAGAAAGGAACAACAAAAAGCTGAGAGCCCCTAATTGTAATTTAGTTCGATGGTAATATATTTTTTTATAAAATCTTGCATCATTTTCAAGTACTTCGGTGACATTTTTATTAGTTAGAGGCCTGCAATTCACTTGAAAACTTATTTACTTTTTACTGAGTTAGTTAAATTGGATAAACATTTTTTAGAAACTTAAATATTTTTCTTAATTTTTATTTTATAACTCAAAATATATTTTTAATAATGTTTAGGTAATATTCAAAATTTTGCGCTTATTAATTCTAAGTACAAATGTATTCTTAAGGAATTATCAGTAATTTCTTTTCTTTTAAAATATGTATTCTAAATGAGTTGTCCTTCATTATTATTCTTTTTGAATCTATTCCGATAAAGGACAACTCTCTATATTCTTCATATTTTAAGTTATTTGTCGCAAAATATGAACTCAACATTAGTCAATTTTTAAAATTTTATATTTTATTATTAATATTTAGGAGGTCAAGGCCAATCTTTTCATTCTCAATTCTCTAAGACCAAAAGATTCAATCTAAGAATCGTGAAAAAATATTTTCGTATTTTGTTTTAGTATTAATCACATAACAATAATTTTTATAAGATTTTCGCATAAGTCCTCATAGATCACAATAAGATATTTGAAAACTTCAATTGGACATGATTCAACATCTATTGAGCTAGCTAAATACAAAAATATCTATTATTTTCAAAAAAAAAAAAAAACTTTAACTTTTACGTTACATAAATATCTAATAATATTTACATAACTTTCAAAAAAGTTATATTCATTAATATGGGTATACGCGGAAAGCGCGAACACTAACAACTATATTAAAAGCACGAAGGCCCTTAGCGAAATATCGTTCGCCATTTTTATCCTCTATAAGCGTACTTTATAATGGATAAAATTGTAAATACAAATAAATTACTTTAAAAAAAAAAAGATATAGCCGTATAATAAAAAGAAATCTATATCTATATTATATTAAAAGAGAGTAGTATGCATTGTGGTTAAGCCAAGTGGCAAGCTAAAATGAAGCCACATGGCAATTTTAGGACAACATTAATAACTAGAAATTATAAATGGAAACATAATCAATAGAAGTAGTTTAATGAATCTTATACATAATCCAAATAGATCTTAGACAAATCTAATCTATATATCTATATTATATTAAAAGGAGAGTAGTATGCATTGTGGTTAAGCCAAGTGACAAGCTAAAATGAAGCCACTTGACAATTTTAGGACAACATTAATAATTAGAAATTATAAATGGAAACATAATCAATGGAAGTAGTTTAATGAATCTTATACATAATCTAAATAGATCTTAGACAAATTTAATCTATATATATATTGATCAACTCATAGATTTTCTTCTATATTAGCTAGAAATATGGAGGTAAAAAATTAATTAAAAAACTATGATAGAAAAAAATAAAAATATAGAGATACGTAAATTGAGATAACCTACGACTATTTATATTTTGGAGTAAGTTAAAATATAAATAAAATTAAAATTTACTTAAGATATTAAAGATTTATTGAGTTTAAAAATTTAATAAACTCAAGCAGCAAAATAAGATCTTATTAAAGTATACAAATTATTTATAAGGTAAGAAAAAAACTAAAGAATCAGTAAAATAAATATTTTAATAACAATAATAATGAAGTCATATTAATATTGATAAATCGGGCAAACAATTATCTTATACGTACATATTACTACAACATTTAGATATAATGTGTTCAAACAATTAAGAAAATACTTTTGTATGATTAATATTTGAATTGAGTACAGTTAGTTTAAGTTTGAAAGCATAACATAAATTTTTGAAAATGCGGTCCAATTTAAAAAATAGAATGATAAAAAAATATTTGAATTTGAGATGAGAAAGTTATTTAATTTTTATCTATATTATATTAGAATGAGTGTGATAGAAATATATATTAAATTCGAACAAGCTAATAAAATCTACATGACAATGTAATAATATTAGAATTGAATAATATAATATCAAAAATAAAGACTAAATAGAGAAAAAATAAAAATTCAGATTTTTTATCATAGAGAAAAGGGGTAAAACTAATTTAAATTTGAGATAAGAAAGTCTTTTATATTGTGATAAGAGAAATCATAATATGGGTAAGTCCACGTAACTCAAGTCTAATATACAAAATCAAAAACTAAAAATATTGAATAATAAAAAAAATTAGAGATAATGTGAGGATATTTATATATCATGAGTTTAGAAAATAAAATAAAGTAAATATATAATACTTAAAATATTATTAAAATTTAAATAATTTAAAATTTTCAAGCAATATTTTTAAATCAAAATAAATATTTATTTTATGATTAAAAAATTATATATTTATCTATATTGTATTAAAGAATAATAGTTGATAATGATATTAAATAAAGTTACAAGTTAATGAAAAGCCACATAAAACGTAGTAAGACTATATATCAGATTAAAAAATAGCAAAATTACGTTAAATTAATAAAAAATTACTATTCGAAATGAAAGGGAAAAACTATTTGAATGTGAGATTAGAGTTCTTAAAACTATGATGAGAATGCTAAAACTATGGATAATACCACAAAATTGAAGTCTTATTTATGAAAAATAAAATAAAAAATAAAAATTCAAAAATAAAAAATAAATTTCTATATAGGCAATTTTACTAAAAAAAATTAAAAATTAAATTTGTATCTTAAAACTAAAAGAGAAAGAAAATTTACATAAGTAAATAATATGAGAGTGAAAATATTGCTACAACATTCAGATATAATATGTTCAAAATAATTATAAAATATTTTTTTATGATTAAAATAAAATTCTAATATATGTAATTTTACTAATAAAAATTAAAAATTAAATTTGCATCTTAAAGCTAAAAAGAAAGAAAATTTAACTGCAACTAATACAAAAATAATTATAAGAGAACTCAATACATTTGGAACATAATAATCAAATAAATTAATTCAAAGTTACAATTTTAAATAAAATATGTTATTATTTTGGTTACAGGTGAAATAGTAATATAAAAACTAATTAAAATATTGTAGTAGAGAAGAGAGTGCATAAAAAATAGAGGTAGTGTGAGGATACTTATACTTTAAATTAAATAAAAATAAATAGATTAAATAATTAAAATATATTTTAAAATATTATTTATACATTTAAATGATTAAAAAATTTCGAATAAGAGGTTACAAGCATAAAAATATACCAAATTTCAAGAATAAAACATTTATATTTATTAAGGACTATTAAAGGATAATAAGCAAAACATTAATTTAATTATTAATCTAATAAAAACTTATATGATAGTATAATAATATTAATTAATAATACAATAACTATAAGAAAAGAACAAAAAAAAGAAATAAAAATTATGTGATAAATAAGATATATTTGACTTTTAGTCTTTCAGATAAAAACAAAGTGATAGTAAGAATTTTGTTAAAATAATATTATCTAATGTGCTCAAACAAGACAGATCACAACATGACATGTTTAATCTTATTTAATATTGACAGCAAAATGAAATGCAAGTACTACAATTAAGAATTATGCTAATACAAATATATATATATAAAATAGGTTGTCCACTATAAGATTTGAACAATAATTTTATATCCTTCTTCATAATTAATATCTAATGTTATATAATTTTTATCTAAGAGGTTTATATTTTAAGGTTATTCGCACATGATTCAAACAACCTATATCACACTTTGATATGATTTTTGTTCGCGCATCACGCGGCTATTAATACTAGTTATATTAAAAGGAGAGTAGTATGCATTGTGATTAAGCCAAGTGACAAGCTAAAATGAAGCCACTTGGCAATTTTAGGACAACATTAATAATTAGAAATTATATATAGAAACATAGTTAATGGAAGTAGTTTAATGAATCTTATACATAATCTAAATAGATCTTAGACAAATCTAATCTATATATCTATAATTAAATTTATATATGTATTTGTATCTATATCTATATTTATATTTGTATCTATATCTATATCTATATCTATATCTATATCTATATTTATATATTGATCTACTCATAGATTTTTTTTATATTAGCTAGAAATATGGAGGTGAAAAAATAATTAAAAACTATAATAGAAAAAAATCTATATTTATCTATATTATATTAAAAAGAGAGTAGTATGCATTGTGGTTAAGCCAAGTGACAAGCTAAAATAATGTCACTTGGCAATTTTAGGACAACATTAATAATTAGAAATTATATATAGAAACATAATTAACGGAAGTAGTTTAATGAATCTTATATATAATCTAAATAGATCTTAGACAAATCTTACTTATATATCTATATTTAAATTTATATGTATATTCGTATCTATATCTATATCTATATCTATATTTATATCTATATATCTACTTATAGATTTTCTTCTATATTAGCTAGAAATATGGAGGTGAAAAATTAATTAAAAACTATACTAGAAAAAAATAAAAATGTATAAAGACATAAATTGAGAAAACTTATGACTATTTATACTTTGAAGTAAGTTAAAATATAAAATAAAACTAAAATTTACTTAAGATATTAAAGATTTATTAAATTTAAAAATTAAATAAATTCAAGCAGTAAAATAAACCTTACATAAAGTATACAAATTATTTATAAGGTAAGAATAAAATTAAATAATAAGCGAGAGATATTTTAATAACAAGAATAATAAATTCATATTAATATTGATAAATCGTGCAGACGAATATTTTATACGTAAATATTACTACAATATTTAGATATAATTTGTTCAAACAATTAAAAAAATACTTTTCTATGATTAATAATTGAATTGAGTTCAGTTAATTTAAGTTTGAAAGCATAACATAATTTTTTTAAAATATGGTCCAATTAAGAAAATAGAATAATAAAAAATATTTGAATTTGATATGAGAAAGTTTTTTTATTTTTATCTATATTATATTAGAATGAGTGTGGTAAAAATAGATATTAAATTCAAACATGCTAATAAAAATTCACATGACAATGTAATAATATTAGGTATTGAATAATATAAAATCAAATATAAAGAATAAATAGAGAAAAAAATAAAAATTCATATTTTTTATCATAGGAAAAAAGTAAAACTTATTTAAATTTGAGATGAGAAAATTGTTTATATTATGATAAGAAAAGTCTTAATATAAGTTCACATAACTCAAGTCTAATAGTAAAATAAAAAAACTAAAAATATTGAACAATAAAAATAAATTAGAGATAATGTAAGGACATTTATAAATCATAAGTTTAAAAAATAAAATAAAGTAAATATATAATACTTAAAAATATTATTAAATTTTAAATAATTTAAAATTTTCGAGCAATATTTTTAAAATAAAATAAATATTTATTTAATAATTAAAAAATTATATATTTATCTTATATTATTAAAGAAAAGTAGTTGATAATGATATTAAATAAAGTTACAAGTTAATGAAAAGCGACATAAAACGTAATAAGACTATATATTAGATTAAAAAATAGCAAAATTATGTTAAATTATTAAAAATTTACTATTAAAAAAAAATACTATTTGAATTTAAGATTTGAAAGTTCTTAAAACTATGATGTGCATGCTCAAATTATGGATAATACCACGAAATTAAAGTCTTAATTATGAAAAATAAAACAATAATAAAAAATAATTTTATAAAAAACACAAAATAAATTTCTAATATAGGTAATTTTACAAAAGTTAAATTTGTATTAAAACTAAAAAAGAATGAAAATTTATGTAAAGAAATAAAATGACAGTGAAAATATTACTACAACATTTATTATAATATGTTCAAACAATTACGAAGATATTTTTTTATGATTAATATCTGAATCGAGTACAGTTAATTTGAGTTTGAATGCATAGCATAACTTTTTGAAAATGCTGTCCAGTTTAGAAAATAGAATGATAATAAATATTTGAATTTGAGATGAGATTTGTTTTGTTTTTTAAAATATTATGTAAAGAACTAAAATGACAGTAAAAATATTACTACAATATTTAGAAATAATGTGTTCAAACAATTAAGAATTTTTTTCTATGATTAGATAAAATTTTAAAAATATAAAATAAATTTCTAATATTGGTAATCTTACTAATAAAAATTAAAAATTAAATTGTATCTTATAGCTAAAAAGAAAGAAAATTAAAATTTAACTGCAACTAATACAAAATTAATTATAAGAGAACTCAATACATTTGGAACATGATAATCAAATGACTTATGTATTAATATTTTAGACTAATTAAAAGTTAAAATTTTAAAAAAAATATCACATTATTTTGGTTATAGGTAAAAAATTAATATAAAAACTAATTAACATCTATCGTAGGGAAGCGAATGCATATAAAAAAATAGAAGTAGTGTGAGGATACTTATACTTTAAATTAATTTCAAAATAGATAAAATAAAATAATTAAATTATAAAATATTACTGATAAATTTAAATAATTAAAATATTATGAATAAGAGGATAAAAACATAAAAATATACCAAATTTCAAGAAAAAAATATTCATTTTTATTAAATATAAAAGGATAATAAGCAAGACATTAATTTAATTACTAGCTAATAAAAAATAATATGATAGTATAATAATATTAAATATTAAATAATACAATAACTATAAGAAAAGAACAAAAAAAAGAATTTACATAAAAATGATGTGATGAATAAGACATATTTGACTTCCAGATAAAAATAAAGTGATAGTAAGAATTTTCTTAAAATAATATGATCTAATGTGCTCGAACAAGACATATCACAATATGACATGTTTAGTATTCTTTAATATCGACAGCGGAACGAAATACAAATACTAAAATTAAGGGGTTAGGTTGCTACAAATATATATTAAAAAGATTGGTTTTCTACTATGAGATTTGAACAATAATTTCATATCCTGCTTCATAATAAAATTCTCATATTATATAATTTTTATCTAAGAGATTTATATTTTAAGGTTATTAAACAACCTACATCGCAATTTGAAATGATTCGTCCGCGCATAGCGCGGGTACTAATACTAGTATTATATTAAAAGGAGAGTAGTAAAGCATGTAGTTAAGCCAAGTGGCAAGCTAAAATGAAGCCAAATGGCAAGCTAAAATGAAGCCACTTGGCAATTTTAAGACAACATTAAAAATTTGAATTATAAATGAAAATATATTTAATAGAAGTAGTAATCCAAGATTTTCTATAAGTGGATTTCATTCTTGAAGACCTAAAAACATTTGTGTATAATTCAGTTATGCAAATCGAAGGACACAATCTATATTAAGACCTAAGCAAGTGGAAGGACGCAATCTATGCAAATGCAAATGAAAGACCTAAGCTATTAAGTGAATTTCATTCTTTGGAAGGACGCAGTTTATATTAAGCAAACCAATATACTATAACTATAGGTATTTTTAATTAAATTTGTGTATAATTTAGTTATGGTATGTATCCTTTTTTTGAGAAAGAATCAATTAAAATTTTGTTTTGTATCTTACACATTAATTTTAAGTTGAAATAATAATTCTATATTTAGTACAAGCTTTGTATCTGACTTTATTTGCGAATAATATACATTAATATAGGTATCACATACATTACTATAGGTATTTTTAATTAAATTTTGTGTATAACTTAGCTATGGTAGGTATTTTTTTAAGAAAGAAATAATTAAATAAATATTTTTATCTTACATCTATATTATATTAAAAGAAATAGACAAAAAAAATTAAGAAAGAATTAATAATTAAACTAAAAATGTTCTCTTTTTAATGACCAAAGTACAATTTTTTGGACGTACACAAAAAAAGACGCAATTTTCATTAAGCAAACCAATATACTATAATTATAGGTATCTTTAATTAAATTTGTGTATAATTCAGTTATGGTAGGTATCCTTTTTTGAGCAAGAATCAATTAAAATTTCGTTGAAAATCTTACACATTAATTTTAAGTTGAAATAATAATTCTTTATTTAGTACAAGTTTTGTATCTA
This sequence comes from Nicotiana sylvestris, assembly GCF_000393655.2. Classification (NCBI taxonomy): domain Eukaryota; kingdom Viridiplantae; phylum Streptophyta; class Magnoliopsida; order Solanales; family Solanaceae; genus Nicotiana; species Nicotiana sylvestris. The sequence continues at coordinate 87,185,472 of NC_091057.1, read as the reverse complement.
ACCTTATTTGTGAACAATATACATTATTATAGGTATCTTTAATTAAATTTTGTGTATAATTCAGTTATATTATGTATTCTTTTTTAAGAAAAATAAATTAAATAAACGTTTTGTATCTTACATCTATATTATATTAAAAGAAATAGACAAAAAAATTAAGAAAGAATTAATAATTAAACTAAAAATGTTCTCTTTTTAATGACCAAAGTACAATTTTTTGGACGTACACAAAAAAAGACGCAATTTTCATTAAGCAAACCAATATACTATAAGTATAGGTATTTTTAATTAAATTTATGTATAATTCAGTTATGATAGGTATCCTTTTTTGAGCAAGAATCAATTAAAATTTCGTTGAAAATCTTACACATTAATTTTAAGTTGAAATAATAATTCTTTATTTAGTACAAGTTTTGTATCTAACCTTATTTGTGAACAATATACATTATTATAGGTATCTTTAATTAAATTTTGTGTATAATTCAGTTATATTAGGTATTCTTTTTTAAGAAAAAAATATTAAATAATCGTTTTGTATCTTACATCTATATTATATTAAAGGAAATAGAAATAAAAAATGAACAGGAGGACAAAGGAAAAAGACAAGATAAAATTTAGGCTTGGTGGTTAACAAATTTTAATTAACCACAAAAAAACGTTGAAAATCAAAAAAAGCCAAAAGCTAAAAAATTAAGATTCGTATCATTTCTTGCACACTTACTCATACAAATTGATTTACACATACCTTTTTTAAATATTAGGATTTCATATACTTAAAAATTAATTTACTACGATAGTCTTTCCTTAGAAATATTTATTAAGAAACTTTTGCTTAGGTTTGGCTTCTCTACGTTGCTTAGGGTTTAACTTCCACACAAACTTCTACAAAGTATGGCTCCAAACTATAATTATATCAGCGAAATATCAGTATTCAAAATGAGTTGGAATTTGAGGGTTCGTGTTGTTAGATTGTATCACGTTCCAGACCGCGAGAAACCAGAAAATTCTAATTCAATTGAATTAATTATTCAAGATGAAAATGTGCATACTCTTTTATATGTTGTTATTTTTTTCGAGTTGTGCTGTATTTTCTTCAACTTATGCGCCTTACTAACTTAAATCTCTTTTCAATTTTTTGTTTTAGGGAGATCAAATTCATACAACTATGGGAAGAGTAGTTATGCATATTTTCAAAACAAAATACATGAAATGAGATTGTATGTTATGAAAAACTTTATGGTTGGACCAAACAATCTGAAAATTAAGACCAACAAGCATAAATTAAAACTGACATTTTCTCATAGGACGAGTGTGGATGAAATTAGTGATCCACAGTTTAGTTTGAATATCTTCAACTTTAAGCCTTATGAGTATCTCACAAATCAACTTGAGGTTGATGAGAATGAACTATTCGGTAATTGTTTTAGCTTTCGCTATTTTTTGTTGAATATTTTATCACCTTATTTATAACTATTTATTTAAATGTGGCAGATGTCATAGGAGAAGTTATTGGTCATGGTAACATAGAATCGTACAATCAAGGTGGTAAAACAAGTACCTTTATGAACTTGGAGCTTGAGGATCATGAGTACGCTTGCAACCATGAATTGAATTAGTTATAGATTCAATTACTATTATTTTTTCTTTATTAATTTGTGTATTTTACATATAGGAGGAACAATATTTTAGCAACATTTTGGGGAGAATTTGCAGATGAAATCTTTCCCCACTTGGATGGATTACCCAATCAACCTGTCATAGTGGTTATGCAGCTCATAAAAGCTCACATCAAACAAATTGTATAGTATCATGCTCATATCAAACAAATTGTATAATATCATTATTTTTATAGAACATTTATTAGGAGATGGAATGAAAGTTTTACTGGAGTCTTAAAATATTTTTAACGTTTGGTTGTAAAGAGAGTATTAACACTAACATATTAAACTTTACGGTGTAGATCGTTCTTTTTAATTATCCGCGTATCGCGCGGATACTAATACTAGTAATAATTAAGAAGAATAGTAGAAGTAGGAACCTTCTTCCTTAATTAGTATACCTAATAATCTAACAAAGATTGTAAAGTCAAAAAATTCGTAGGTAAAAAAGGATAAACAATAAGACAACAATTAGAAGACCAATTAATTTCGTAGGTTAAATATGGAAAAAAAATAAGATAACAAGTAGGAGACCCATTTATATTAAATAATATATTTATTTTTTTAAAAAGTAATTTTATTTGTATTTACAATTTTATCCATTATAAAGTACGCTTATAGAGGGTAAAAATGACGAATGACATTTCGCTAAGGGCCTTCATGCTTTTAATATGGTATTGATATTGATTGATAGATATAGATAGATAAAGAGGTCAAGTTTTCTTTAGTTAAAAAATGAAAAAGAGTTTTGAGGTAAACTTTCTAACTTTTAGATTGTTTTGATAGTTTTGTGACAATAAACAACTTCAAAAATTTTGTAGTGCCAAAAGTTTTTGTGATTTTCTACGCAACTATCAAGTCAAGTCCTAATTATCAATTAAATAATATTCTTGTAGTATTTTATATGTTATAATATAAACGTATTTGTATATTACGTGAGAAATATTCATGTTTAGCATATCTATTTTTTGTAAACATGTAATTTGCCTTTTTGAGAAAAACTTACATAAATTTCATGAGATAATTTTTTTTTTCGAAAAAAGTAATTAAATTGATACAAATTACAGATATAACAAGTACAATTAATAAGAAGTAATTTACGAGACAAATTTCACGAGGCAATCTATTTTATGAAAAAGTAATCAAATTTCATATAGAAAGATATAATAAAGTACAATTAATAGTGTGCATGGCTAAAAACTATATAGAAGGTGAAATTGGCCTCATATTGGAGATGATAGGAATATGAATGTCACTAAAAATTTATTATTTTGGAATATAATTTCAGTTAGAATTACTACGGATCTAAAATGTGTCATATGCACTTTAACGCTGTATAATGACTGTTCCATCTGAATACAAGACTTATTCTCATTGATAATATTCGACACCCTTATCTCTCCAACGTAGAGTTTGTTTGGCTAAATTCTCAAAATTTATTTGTTTTTTCTTTAGTTATTTTACAATTTTATAGTATTTATTATTGGTAAAAAATAAAATAATTTATATTTTTCTTGCGAGAAAAAAAAGATCTGTTGTCAGTTAAAAGACCTTGTGTATGTGTTTTAGAATAAACTTAAGAATATATAATTTTCAAAAAGTTTTTAGAAACTACTAAATTTTTAATAATTTATGTGTTCTTGATAAAAGTAAAAAGAAAGCACGATAACTTATAAAATTGTAGTGATGAAATTATAAATATTAAGCTGAGAATATTGATGTGAGGACTTATTATTATTGTTTCTTCACTTAATAAGTTGCTAAATAGGATCAACAATCATCATTTTCAAGATCTTACACTTTTTTCTTCAACTTATTTTATAACTCAAACGTAATTGTTAATAAAGTATTTAGCTAATTTTTTTAAAATATGTATTTTTTGAGACGGAATACACGTACATATTAAAAGCACAAAGTCTCTATCGAAATGTCGTTCAACTTTTTATGTGTAAAAATATATTTCATATTGGATAAAAGTATAATTGTAATTTAATTATGTAACTAATATTTAGGAATTTCAATCAACTAAAATATAAATTAATAATTTTTTCTTATCTGAAATATTAAAAATTCCTAATATTCAAGAATTGAGTTCACCTAAAGACTTTATATAGTCAAAATAGACTATCCAAGAGTAGACGTTAGCTTTATGCATATATTCAAATTATTTTTTACGCTTGGTTAACATAATTCTTATTGGATAATATTATAATTGCATTTAAGTCAATAACGAACTTGAATCAACAAAAATAAAGTACTAATTTAATACTGAGAATAAATAATTAAGTCTTTAAATTAAATAATTAGCAAAATAATTTAATTTAATAAATTTTTAAATTCATATATATAAAATAATTTTTAAGCCGACAAACTTCTTAGGATACATAATTTGCTTTGCTAAGAAAAGCATTAATGGTGAAACAAATAAGAAAATCTAGCAAAATTGACTATAATATAGTACGTACTAAGACCCAAACTGGTAAAACTGTAAACTTGAAGCAATACGAATGAAATAGTGCAATACGCATTTATTTTAAATGACACACACACACATATATAAAGTTATTTTTTATACAATATTAAGTCAATATTAGTCATTAGTCGTTACATTGTCCCTTATCAATAACACCAACCTCTTCATTCATAAAAAAAGAATTTTTTTTTTAATTTTTTATATGTTAAATCTTTTTTGTTAATACAAGTATTTTTTATTTTTATTTATTTTCAGTTGAGGACTTTTACGAAGACTTTTTATTTTTTATTTTTATTAAGCTAGCATAATGAGATCAACATTCGTCATTTTTAAGAACTTATATGTTTTTTGTTAATTTTATTTTATAAGTCAAACACGTTATATTATATATCTATGTGATTTTTTAATGTGATAATCCAAAAGGCCATCACTTGTTTTAAAATAAACTTCTGTGTTCTGAGGCCTTAAAAACCTCTTTTGGTATCACTTCGATTTGCGTGCGCAGTCCGGGCGCATAGCCGAAAAGCCTATATGTGAAAATCTGTGAAAATAATAAATTTTGATTATAAAATGAGTTAATTTGACTTTTGTCAACGTTTTGGGTAAATGGACCCGACCCGTGATTTGACGGTCCCGAGGATCCGTAGGAAAATATGGGACTTGGACGTATGCCCGGAATCGAATTCCGAGGTCTCAAGCTCGAGAAATGAATTTTTGAAGAAAATTATTTTCTGAAATTGTTTATAAGGTTTGGATATGAATTTTGATTAAAATTCGACGGTATCAGGCCCGTATTTTGGTTCCGGCGCCCGGTACAGGTCTTAAATATGATTTAAGATAATTCTGTGAAGTTTGGTAAGAAATGAAATCCATTTGACGTGATTCGGACCTTAAATGCAAAATTTGATGTTTAAAGAAGTTTTGGAAAAATTTCACTGATTTTGAGGTTTAATTCATAGATGTTGATGTTATTTCAGTAATTTGAATGCACGAGCGAGTCCGTATTATATTTTTAGGTGTGACGACCCGGCCAGTCGTCTCATGAGTTACCGCTCCGTTTTCCCCATTTCAGCTTCTTTACGCTTCGTTATCCGTGTTTTATGTGATCGAGTTGATTAGTTCGAGTTCGGAGAGGATTTGGTAAGAAATATGACACACTGTCTCTTTTAAGAAGGCTTAAGTTGGAAAAGTCAACCGGGTGTTGACTTATATGTTAGAAGGCTTGGAAGTGAGTTCCGATGGTTCGGTTAGCTTCGGGAGGTGAGTTGTGACCTAGGAGCGCGATCGGAATGGGTTTTGGAGTTGTAGAGAAGAGTTAGGCTTGAATTGGCGAAATTGATATTTCGGCAAATTCCGGTTGATAAGCGAGATTTTGATATTGGGGTCGGAATAGAATTCCGAGAGTTGCAGTAGCTTCATATTGTCATTTGGGAAGTGTGTGCAAAATTTCAGGCCATTCGGACGAGATTTGATAAACCTTTTAATCGAAAGCATAATTTAAGAGTTCTTGGGGTTATTAGGCTTGAATCCTATGTTAAATTGGTGATTTGATGTTGTTGTGAGCGTTCCGAAGTTTTGAGCAAGTTTGAACGATGTCACGGGATGTGTTGGTGCAATTGGTTCGAAGTTCTGGGAGTTTCGGGTAGGTTCCGGGATGTTTTAGTGCAAAAATCATAGCTGTAGCAGGTCTACAGGGGTTGCAGGCCCCGGAACTCACTCACGCGGTCCGCATAAAAATAAGTGCGCCCGCGTTGAGTGCTGTGCGGACCGCACAAAAGCGGGCGCTGCCGCGGTAGGCGTTGCGCGGACCGCACAAAAGCGGCCGCGGCCGCGGTAGGCATCGCACATACCGCACAAAAATGGGCGCGGCCGCGGTAGCTGAAACCTGAGGGGTACCTATAAATACGAGGTCTTGGGTTTTATTTAATATTTTAACCTAGAGAGCTCGGATTTTGGCGATTTTTCGAAGGTTTTTCAAGAAATTCATCGGGGTAAGTGATTTTAACTCAGATTTGGCTAGAATACATGAATATATCACTGAATTCATCATTTAATTCGTGATTTGAGATGGAATTTGGGAAGAAAATTGTGAAACCTTTCAAAAATATAAAATGATGATTTGAAGGACCAAATGGTATCGAAATTGGATAATTTTGGTATGGTTAGACTCGTGAGGGTATGAGGATTCTGAAAATGTAAATTTTACCCGATTCCGAGATGTGGACACGGGGCTCGGGTTTTGCTGATTTCGAGATTTTTGATATTTTTCGAATGTTTTCTCTTGGGATTTGTTCCCTTAGCATATTGTGACGTATTCGTTCTGATTTTTGGATAGATTCGACGCGCATGGAGGTCAATTCGAGGGGCAAAGGCGTCGCGAGCTAGAGAATTAGCAAGTTCGAGGTGAGTAATGGTTGTAAATGATGTCCTGAGGGTTTGAAATCCCAGATTTGCACATCGTAGTGCTATATTGAGGCAAGATACGCGCTGGATGATGAGCGTGGGGTCTTTCACTACTGGAGATTGTGACTTGGTCCATCCCTATTGATGATTTTACCGAATATTGACTGAAATTCATTTGTTATCATCATGATTTGGGCTGATTGCCATATTTGGGCTTCGTGCCAACTATTTGAACCCTTCAGGGATTTTTATCACTGTTTTCCTCACTGCTTGACTTATTATTTGAACTCAGTCCTATTGATATCTACTGTTTTACAAACTCAGCCACTTTTACTCAGATTTGAAACTTAAATGATATTTCTACATCATGTTTTGGGCTGAGAACTACTGTTTTACTAATGCCCAAGGGGCTTGTGATGATTTTGGACTGAAGTGAGGCCGAGGGCCATATGTGAGGATATGCTGAGTGATATGAGGCCGAGGGCCTGAGATACTTTATATGCCACGAGGTGGCTTGAGTGATGTGAGGCCGAGTGCCGAGTGATGATGCCACGAGGTGGCTTGATATAGCGCTTGGGCCGTAAGGGGCCCCTCCGGAATCTGCACACCCACAGTGAGCGCGGGTACCCATTATTCTGAGTAATTGATGCTATGCCCGAGGGGCTGATATGAGTGATTGTGAGGTAGCCCGAGGGGCTGATACTATTCTGAGAGTGAGCCCGATGGGCTGATACTGTACTGAGAGTGAGCCCGAGGGGTTGATACTATGCTGAGCGATTGATACTGTGCCTGAGAGGCGGATTTCTACTTGTTATTTACCTGTTAAATTACCTGTTTTACTTGTTTTAAAAAGGAATATCATTTGATTCTTCACTGATTTACTGCTTTAAGTGATTTTACTGCTTAATATGGAATTGCTTTGTGTTTTTACGTGTTTTCATACTTTCAGCCATTATTTATAATTGTTACTCACTGAGTCAGAGTACTCACATTACTCCCTGCACCATGTGTGCAGATTCAGGCATCACATAATCCGCTCCTGAGTGCTAATTCTCCCAATCCAGGCAGTGATTCGGAGACTACGAGGTAGCTGTTGGCGTTCGCAGCTCCGTGCCTCCCTTATCTTATCATTTCCATGTTTTAGAACTATTGTATCGAATTTAGTGTTCAGTAGACTTGTATCCGGATCCTTAGTTGCTCATGACTTGTGACACCCCGGTTTGGGCTATGTCGGGATGGTTCCTGCTGTTGTTAATGTTAAAATTCCACAATTTATGAGCGTCATATTATATGTTATTACTGTTTATGATGATTAACTGTTTAAAAGAGGTATTCCGTTTTGGTATGGCTGGCCTTGTCTTCACGAGAGGCGCCATCACGACCGGGTTCGGGGATTGGGTCGTGACAAGTTGGTATCAGAGCCTAGGTTACATAGGTCTCACGAGTCATGATCATGTTTAGTAGAGTCTCGCGGATCGGTACGGAGACGTCTGTATTTATCCTCGAGAGGTTGCAGAACCTTTAGGAAAAAAACTTCATATTCTTGAAACTCCTGTCGTGCGAACTTGTTGATCTGAACGCTAAACTTCTGTTATTCGATTCTTTTAGATGGCGAGGACTCGCGCTACCGGACGAGGTGGACGACCACTAGTGCCACCCACTGAGGCCACCAGAGGCCGTGGACGCGATCGTGGATGTGGTAGAGGCAGAGCAGCGATGGCAGCACCTGTTGACCCACCAGCTGCCCCGGCTCCGGATCAAGCTCCAGCTATGGATGATCCAGTAGCACCAGTTGTGCCTATCGTGGTTCCGGGTCTTCAGGATGCCTTGGCACAGATCTTATCAGTTTGCACTGGCCTGGCTCAGGCAGTTTCAGCCACTACAACAGCAGCTACTTCATAGGTCGGGGGAGGCAATCAGACCCCCGCTGCTCGCACACCTGAGTAGGTAGTGCAGGGACTACAGACACCGGGGGCACCTCCAGCTCAACCGGTTGCACCAGCTCAAGAGTATGTTGTGCCAGTTATGCCGGATGATGAACAGCGTTGTCTTGAGAGGTTTGGTAGACTCCAGCCTCCGTCATTCAGTGGTGCCGAGGGCGAGGATGCCCAGGGTTTTCTTGATAAGTGTCAGCGGATGCTCCGTACAACAAGGATTCTGTTACAACCCATATCCACATGTGTTAGTTCATGCCATATATTAGTTAACATAAATCCAAGAAGGAATTATCTTTGAGATTATAAGAAGTCAATCCTATTGGTCTTAAGTGATACAAGAGTGTATAAGGGTGATTAACCAGTATTAGAAGTTAAACGAATCAAGGATGTTGTAACTCGTATTTTCAGGTAATCTAGCGGTGCTTAATACACTCAAGAGGTCATTTATTAAGGTATTTTAATCATATAATATCCGTATCATAAGTCTTGAAGTCAAACGAGTTATGAAACAAAAGTCGACAAAAGTTGTCGCAACTTAGGTTCATAATTTTACTTAAACATTAGGTCAAATGTTTCTAATCTTTTCTCATAATTTACAAGGAATTACGGGGTGATCTACCCACCAAATTAAAGATCTATGAGTCTAGTTTCCAACGCATTAAACCGTTCATCGATACGATCTCGGAGTAGAGAGATATTCGCATTTTCGCGAGACTGGGCCAAACACCTCTCTATGGGGCCCACTAAGTCGGTTTAAGATATTTGGACCTATATAAGATGACTCCAACCAGTTTTAAGTCATTTCTTTTCACTATTTTCAGACCTTAGAACCCTAGGAACATCTTCTCAAGGTTCTCTCAAGATTCAAGACCCAAAAAAAGGGCAAACAACACAAATCAAGTGTCGGGAATTCCGTGGCGCTAGTAAGTCTCTTGTTCTTCTTGTTGTTGCTCATTTTTGTGTCGTTCCAGCTCGTGTGGGAGGTTGTTTTAAAGGGTTTATGTTCTGTAAATACTCCCTCATGTTCTTAATATCAATCCTAGGTGATTTCAAGCCTTCTAAAGTGATTCTAGTGCCGAAAAACACTAATTGATCGCTAGTTTCGCTTTTTTGTTGTTGTGGCAGCATTGGAGGGATATTTCATGGAAATTTAAGGTCAAATTGGAGTTGTTCTTTCTGTATAAAGGTAAGGAACCTCTTACTCTATATGTATTTAAGATTATCCAAGTTGCGGCTAAGCCATTGAAGCTAGAACTTGTGAGATATATATCGAAAGGCTTGGTAGTAATGTTATTGTTTTGTGGACTGTTTTGCGTTGTTGTTGGGCTGTGTATTTTACTACTATCTTGTGGAGTTTTGGAGGAGGAAGGGTGTGGAGAAACACCATATATATGTAGGGTTATGGGCTGATAGTTATTCGTAACATTTCCAGGTTGTTTGACACGACTACGGTGGTCGTCGTATGTATGGAGTGATTAGGCTATGTGTGGACTATTTTGGGAGGCTCAATATGTTTATTATTGATGTTGTTTGGGCTGTTTGGTGACTGTTTTGAATGGTGTGAGGTCATATATATAGGGGAGGTGCTGTCCGTTTCATCGTAAAATAGGTTGTGGTCGATACATAATAGTTATGACGCTTAAATGATAACGATAGTATCGTTTCTCTTATTGTAGACTAAGGAGTTTTGACAATTGCATAGCTTGATATTGGGGCAGTATATACAAGGTATGTGAGGCTATCCCTTTCCTTCTTTTGCACGACTCCGATTGTACATAATGTAATGAACGAGCTTCCAAAGATACTCTACTCTTAGAAGCTAGCAGTACTTACATTGTTTTCCCTCTTATGGAACGATTGATGTTAATGTTGCTTCTCTTATTCTTATGTTATCAATGTTATTGGTACTTCCCGATTCTTATAAGGTTCATAGTGAAGAGTTAGTCCTAATAACGTGTACAGAGGATACCGACCTTACGTCACTCCGAAAGGTTTAGAATGTGATTCCATGAGTCGAGCATGCATTATATATATGTATCTATTTTACTCTACCGAGCCACACTATAGTTGGCCGGGTACGGCACCTATTGTGCAACCACTGATCAGTTGGGTTTTACCGAGCTCCACGTGGCCGGGTACGATTCTACCGAGCCTATTATGGCCGGGTACGATATGATGATGATGATGCCCATAGAGGCGAATGCTTTAAAGGTTTATGTATTTATACATATGTATCATGCATTTCATGTAAGTAGCCCTCAGAGGTACTAAGATGTTACAGGTTGTATATTCTCTATCCTTGCTTACATTACTGATCACATTTATGGTTCCTTGCCTTACATACTCAGTACTTTATTCGTACTGACGTCCTTTTATTTGTGGACGCTGCATGTCGTGCTGCAGGTCCTGATAGACAGGCAGGTGCAGCTCCCCCACCACAGTAGACTGTCCAGTTCAGCGGTGATTGGCGAGATCCCTTCTCCGGACTTGCCTTGGTCTTGGTATGCAATTTTTGTTATAGACATTATGGGTATGTCGGGGCCCTGTTCCGGCTATGTTGCAACACTTATGTTCTTTTAGAGGCTCATAGACAGGTGTCGGCTCATGTATAGTTTGGTATGCCTTGTCGGCTAGTTTTTGTTGTATAGTCTTTCATAGTAGCGTGGTAGCTCATACCTTATACGTAGTTTCTTGATTGTCTGGTCATCCCCTGCTATGTATGTTCATGCCGTCATATTTTATTGCTGGTTGTCCATGATCTAGGTCTACCATTTATATTGATCTCGTCAGCCTTAAAAGATAATAATGAAGGTTAGATGAAATGTACGTTGGTGCTCGGCAAGTGTGGTCGGGTGCTAGTCATGGCCCTTCAGTTTGGGTCGTGACAAACTTGGTATCAGAGCAAGTCTGTCCTAGGGGTTGTCTATGAGCCGTGTCTAGTAGAGTCTTGATTATGGATGTGTAGCGCGCCACATTTATAATCAGGAGGCTACATGACATCTAGGGTTGTTACCTTCTTCCTGAATCTAGATCGTGCGTAGAGTTGAGTCGTAAGTGTTCGTCTCTAATATTCACCTTGTTTTTTTCAGTGATGCCTTCGACTAGGAAGCAAACGATTAGTAGACGGCTTGATACAACAGCGGGAGAGGGTACCAGTCAGGTGCCCCAAGTCAGAGCGGGACAAAGTGAGGCTCAAAGTGAGATGCCCTCTCATACCTTATCTACTCCATCTCCTCCAGAGGGTATTAGAAGGCACCCAGCGCCTCCAGTTCCTCCGTCTGGCACTCCAGACCAGGATATGCAGAGTGCTTTGCAGTTATTGACTAGCTTGGTAGCTGCTCAGGCTCAGAGGCAGAATACAGGTGCTGCTGAGAAACCAGTTAGTACAAGAGTTCGTGATTTTATTAATTTAGACCCTCCAGTGTTTACCGGATCAGACCCCAAGGAGGACCCACAGACTTTTATTGACCAGGTTCATCGTACACTTCGGGTTATGCATGTTAGTGATACAGAGGCAGTAGAGTTGGCTTCTTATCGGCTACGGGATTTAGCGGTTCTCTGGTATGATAGTTGGGAGAGATCCAGGGGTCCGAACCCTCCTCCAGCTGTGTGGAAGGAATTTTCTGAGGCCTTTCTTCGTCACTACTTGCCAGTTGAGATACGACGAGCTAGAGCTGATAAGTTCTTGAACCTTAGACAAGGTAATATGAGTGTGCGAGAGTACAATATGCAGTTTGATTCTTTGGCAAGGTATGCTCCCCATATGGTGGCCGAGATGAGTGATAGGGTGCATATGTTCGTGAATGGGTTGGGACCACATCTGATAAATGAGTGTACGACAGCCTCCTTGGTGGAGGGCATGGATATTTCCCGTATTCAAGCTTATGCCCAGACCCTAGAGGATCGTAAGCGCCAGCAGAGGGCAGTTAGGGAGCAGGATAGGGGCCAGCATAAGAGGGCGAGATTTGCAGGGTATTCTGATGACTTCAGAGGCCGCATCAGGCCACAGTTTTCGAGGAGTTCGGCGCCACCTGTAGCTAGTGCTCCTCCACAGTTTCAGAGGCCTCGATATGATCGATCCTATTCTGGTCCAGGTCAGAGTTCGCGGGCATCTGGCTCGCAACATCACAGGGATACTAGTCAGATGAGACCCCCAACACCACATTGTGATCAGTGCGGCAAGGCCCACTTTGGACTGTGTCGTCGAGGTTCTGATGCATGCTATTCGTGCGGGCAGCCTGGCCATATGATGCGGGATTGTCCTAATAGAGGAGGTGATGGTATGGCTCAGCCGACTGGATCTGTGTCTGGTTCTTCCTCATCAGTTCGACCTCCAGCACGGGGTTTTCAGCAGTCGACAGGTCGTGGTAGGGGTAGAGGTGCAGTGCCGAGTTCGAGTGGTGCTCAAAATCGAACCTATGCTCTAGTAGGTCGACAGGATCTCGAGTCGTCTCCAGATGTTGTTACAGGTATTATATCTGTGTTTTCTTATGATGTATATGCGCTGATTGATCCGGGATCTACATTATCATATGTTACACCCTTTGTGGCTAATAAGTTTGGCATTGAACCTGAATTGATAAGTAAACCCCTCGCGGTATCTACTCCGATAGGAGATTCTGTGATTGCTAGAAGGGTATATAGAGGTTGCACTGTGATGATTTGTAGTCGTCAAACCTCGGCAAATTTATTTGAGTTAGAAATGGTTGATTTTGATGTGATAATGGGAATGGACTGGTTGGCCTCATGCTATGCAAATGTTGACTGTCGTACGAAGATGGTTAGGTTCCAATTTCCGGGTGAACCCGTCATTGAATGGAAAGGGAACATTGCTACACCGAAAGGTAGGTTTATTTCCTATCTTAAGGCAAGGAAAATGATCTCAAAAGGTTACATTTATCATCTCGTTCGCGTTAGGGATGCGGAGGCGAAACCGCCTACTTTACAATCAATCCCTGTGGTCAACGAATTCCCAGATGTTTTCCCAGATGAACTCCCAGGCCTTCCTCCTGAAAGGGAGATTGAGTTTAGCATTGATGTGTTGCCTGACACTCAACCGATCTCTATTCCTCCATACAGAATGGCCCCGGCAGAGTTGCAAGAGTTGAAGGTGCAGTTGAAGGACTTGCTAGATAAGGGCTTTATTAGGCCTAGCACTTCACCTTGGGGTGCACCAGTCCTATTCGTGCGGAAGAAAGACGGGTCGTTACGGATGTGTATCGACTATCGACAGTTGAATAAGTCTACTATAAAGAACAAGTATCCACTTCCAAGAATTGATGACCTGTTTGACCAACTCCAGGGTGCCAAGTATTTCTCCAAGATTGATTTACGTTCAGGGTATCATCAGGTAAGGGTTAGGGAGAAAGATATTCCAAAGACGGCCTTCCGGACAAGATATGGGCACTTTGAGTTCTTGGTGATGTCGTTCGGGCTAACAAATGCCCCAGCAGCTTTTATGGATCTCATGAATACTATATTCAGGCCCTATCTTGATGTGTTCGTGATTGTATTCATTGATGACATTCTAGTGTATTCTCGTTCGGAGGCGGAACACGCGGGCCACTTGCGGATAGTATTACAGACGCTTCAGGATCGTAAGTTATATGCTAAGCTCTCCAAATGTGAATTCTGGCTGAACTCAGTAGAATTCCTTGGCCATGTGATATCTGATGAGGGTATTAGTGTCGACACTCAGAAGATCGATGCAGTAAAGAATTGGCCGAGACCTACAACACCATCAGAAGTCCGCAGCTTCCTAGGGCTAGCAGGATATTATAGGCGGTTTGTAGAAGGATTTTCCTCTATATCATCACCATTGACTAAGTTAACACAAAAAGCTACCAAATTCCAGTGGTCTGACACTTGTGAACGTAGTTTTCAGGAGTTGAAGAATCGATTGACATCTGCACCAGTGCTCACTCTTCCTGAAGGAACAGAAGGTTATGTGGTATATTGTGATGCCTCAGGTATAGGTTTGGGGTGCGTATTGATGCAGCGTGGGAATGTGATTGCTTATGCATCAAGACAATTGAAGAAGCATGAAAAGAATTATCCAACCCATGATTTGGAATTGGCTGCAGTAATATATGCTTTGAAGATATGGCGGCACTACTTATACGGCGTCCATGTTGACATCTACACAGATCACAAGAGTTTACAATACATCTTCAAGCAGAAAGAGTTGAATTTGAGGCAGCGTAGGTGGCTTGAATTATTGAAAGACTACGACGTCGAGATATTGTATCATCCCGGTAAAGCCAATGTTGTGGCAGATGCTCTCAGCCGTAAATCAATGGGAAGCTTAGTACATATTGAGGCAGGTAGATGGGGGTTGATTAAAGAGCTTCATCAGCTAGCCAATATGAGAATCAGATTGTTAGACTCTAATGATGGAGGTGTTACTGTACAGAATACATCAGAATCATCTTTGGTAGCCGAGGTAAAAGCACGACAATATGAAGATCCTATCTTAGTACGATTAAGAGAAAGCATTCAATAGTGTAAAAGTATGGCTTTTGGGATCGGAAAAGATGGGGCACTGAGATACCAGAGCCGATTGTGTGTGCCTAATGTGGCAGGGTTGCGAGAGAAGATTATGAATGAGATTCATCAATCCCGATATTCCATCCATCCCGGCTCGACAAAGATGTATCATGATGTCAAGGAGCAGTATTGGTGGGATAATATGAAGAAGTCTATTGCAGAATTTGTAGCCCAGTGTCCCAATTGTCAACAAGTAAAGATAGAACATCAGAAACCCGGTGGATTGCTTCAAAATATAGAGATTCCGACCTGGAAGTGGGAGGTGATTAATATGGACTTCATTATTGGATTACCTCGCTCTTATCATAAGTTTGACTCCATCTGGGTGATAATTGATCGACTTACAAAATGTGCCCATTTTCTGCCAGTAAAGACAACTTACACGGCTGAAGATTATGCGAAGTTGTATATCAAGGAGATTGTTAGGCTTCATGGTGTGCCCATATCTATTATATCAGACCGAGGAGCTCAATTTACGGCTAACTTTTGGAGGTCTTTCCAGAAGGGTTTAGGCACACAGGTAAATCTCAGCACTGCATTTCATCCGCAGACTGACGGACAGGCTGAACGTACCATTCAGACACTGGAAGATATGCTACGAGCATGTGTTCTAGATTTTAAGGGGAATTGGGATGATCATCTTCCACTCATAGAATTCGCCTATAACAATAGCTACCATTCCAGTATTAAAATGGCCCCATATGAGGCACTATACGGGAGGAGATGTAGATCACCAGTTGGATGGTTCGAAGTCGGTGAAACAGAATTATATGGGCCAGATTTGATTCACCAAGCTATTGAGAAGGTGAAAGTGATACAGGAGCGATTGAGGACGGCACAAAGCAGGCAAAAATCTTATTCTGATGTCCGACGTCGTGATCTAGAGTTTGAGGTTGGTGATTGGGTTTTCCTGAGGATCTCACCAATGAAGGGTATTATGCGTTTTGGGAAGAAAGGTAAGCTGAGTCCAAGGTATATCGGGCCGTATAAAATTCTTCGACGGATTGGACAGGTTGCTTATGAGTTAGAATTGCCATCCGAATTGGAATTTGTCCACCCGGTATTCCATGTATCTATGTTGAGAAAATGTATTGGAGACCCTTCTCGAGTCATCCCTATCAAAGATGTACAAGTTACAGAGGACCTATCATATGAAGAAGTGCCAGTGGCGATATTAGATCGGCAAGTCCGCAAGCTGAGAACAAAAGATGTAGCTTCCGTCAAAGTATTGTGGAGGAACAAAAATATGGAAGAAATGACATGGGAAGCAGAAGAGGAGATGAAGTCTAAATACCCTTACTTATTCCAGAATGAAGATAACAAGGATGCTGGTGGAAGACAGGATACATTGGAAGAAGAAACGGCTCTATGAGGTAAGCAATAATTTGAGAATACTCCTCCTTAATACAAAATGGTGATATGTAGATAATGTGAATACGCATATACTTTGTGTAGCCTTGTGAAGCCATATGTTGGGCTTAATTACATGCAAGTTTTGCTAGTGACCATTTTATAGGGGAAAATTGATCGGAAATTTCCATTGGAATCCACGATGATTTAAACTCCCCATAAACCCTTACATTCGAGGACGAATGTTCCTAAGGGGGGGAGGGTGTTACAACCCATATCCACATGTGTTAGTTCATTCCATATATTAGTTAACATAAATCCAAGAAGGAATTATCTTTGAGATTATAAGAAGTCAATCCTATTGGTCTTAAGTGATACAAGAGTGTATAAGGGTGATTAACCAGTATTAGAAGTTAAACGAATCAAGGATGTTGTAACTCGTATTTTCAGGTAATCTAGCGGTGCTTAATACACTCAAGAGGTCATTTATTAAGGTATTTTAATCATATAATATCCGTATCATAAGTCTTGAAGTCAAACGAGTTATGAAACAAAAGTCGACAAAAGTTGTCGCAACTTAGGTTCATAATTTTACTTAAACATTAGGTCAAATGTTTCTAATCTTTTCTCATAATTTACAAGGAATTACGGGGTGATCTACCAACCAAATTAAGGATCTATGAGTCTAGTTTCTAACTCATTAAACCGTTCATCGATACGATCTCGGAGTAGAGAGATATTCGCATTTTCGCGAGACTGCGCCAAGCACCTCTCTATGGGGCCCACTAAGTCGGTTTAAGATATTTGGACCTATATAGGATGACTCCAACCCATTTTAAGTCATTTCTTTTCACTATTTTCAGACCTTATAACCCTAGGAACATCCTCTCAAGGTTCTCTCAAGATTCAAGACCCAAAAAAAGGGCAAACAACACAAATCAAGTGTCGGGAATTCCGTGGCGCTAGTAAGTCTCTTGTTCTTCTTGTTGTTGCTCATTTTTGTGTCGTTCCAGCTCGTGTGGGAGGTTGTTTTAAAGGGTTTATGTTCTGTAAATACTCCCTCATGTTCTTAATATCAATCCTAGGTGATTTCAAGCCTTCTAAAGTGATTCTAGTGCCGAAAAACACTAATTGATCGCTAGTTTCGCTTTTTTGTTGTTGTGGCAGCATTGGAGGGATATTTCATGGAAATTTAAGGTCAAATTGGAGTTGTTCTTTCTGTATAAAGGTAAGGAACCTCTTACTCTATATGTATTTAAGATTATCCAAGTTGCGGCTAAGCCATTGAAGCTAGAACTTGTGAGATATATATCGAAAGGCTTGGTAGTAATGTTATTGTTTTGTGGACTGTTTTGCGTTGTTGTTGGGCTGCGTATTTTACTACTATCTTGTGGAGTTTTGGAGGAGGAAGGGTGTGGAGAAACACCATATATATGTAGGGTTATGGGCTGATAGTTATTCGTAACATTTCCAGGTTGTTTGACACGACTACGGTGGTCGTCGTATGTATGGAGTGATTAGGCTATGTGTGGACTATTTTGGGAGGCTCAATATGTTTATTATTGATGTTGTTTGGGCTGTTTGGTGACTGTTTTGAATGGTGTGAGGTCATATATATAGGGGAGGTGCTGTCCGTTTCATCGTAAAATAGGTTGTGGTCGATACATAATAGTTATGACGCTTAAATGATAACGATAGTATCGTTTCTCTTATTGTAGACTAAGGAGTTTTGACAATTGCATAGCTTGATATTGGGGCAGTATATACAAGGTATGTGAGGCTATCCCTTTCCTTCTTTTGCACGACTCCGATTGTACATAATGTAATGAACGAGCTTCCAAAGATACTCTACTCTTAGAAGCTAGCAGTACTTACATTGTTTTCCCTCTTATGGAACGATTGATGTTAATGTTGCTTCTCTTATTCTTATGTTATCAATGTTATTGGTACTTCCTGATTCTTATAAGGTTCATAGTGAAGAGTTAGTCCTAATAACGTGTACAGAGGATACCGACCTTACGTCACTCCGAAAGGTTTAGAATGTGATTCCATGAGTCGAGCATGCATTATATATATGTATCTATTTTACTCTACCGAGCCACGCTATAGTTGGCCGGGTACGACACCTATTGTGCAACCACTGATCAGTTGGGTTTTACCGAGCTCCACGTGGCCGGGTACGATTCTACCGAGCCTATTATGGCCGGGTACGATATGATGATGATGATGCCCATAGAGGCGAATGCTTTAAAGGTTTATGTATTTATACATATGTATCATGCATTTCATGTAAGTAGCCCTCAGAGGTACTAAGATGTTACAGGTTGTATATTCTCTATCCTTGCTTACATTACTGATCGCATTTATGGTTCCTTGCCTTACATACTCAGTACTTTATTCGTACTGACGTCCTTTTATTTGTGGACGCTGCATGTCGTGCTGCAGGTCCTGATAGACAGGCAGGTGCAGCTCCCCCACCACAGTAGACTGTCCAGTTCAGCGGTGATTGGCGAGATCCCTTCTCCGGACTTGCCTTGGTCTTGGTATGCAATTTTTGTTATAGACATTATGGGTATGTCGGGGCCCTGTTCCGGCTATGTTGCAACACTTATGTTCTTTTAGAGGCTCATAGACAGGTGTCGGCTCATGTATAGTTTGGTATGCCTTGTCGGCTAGTTTTTGTTGTATAGTCTTTCATAGTAGCGTGGTAGCTCATACTTTATACGTAGTTTCTTGATTATCTGGTCATTCCCTGCTATGTATGTTCATGCCGTCATATTTTATTGCTGGTTGTCCATGATCTAGGTCTACCATTTATATTGATCTCGTCAGCCTTAAAAGATAATAACGAAGGTTAGATGAAATGTACGTTAGTGCTCGGCAAGTGTGGTCGGGTGCTAGTCATGGCCCTTCAGTTTGGGTCGTGACAGATTCTTGAGACTAGTGGTGTGGCATTCACCACCTTTCAGTTTACTGGGGCTGCCTTCACATGGTGGGAGGCGTATGAGAGGCGTAGGCCGGTTGGAGTGCCCCTTACTTGGCAGTAGTTCTCCACTCTCTTCTTGGAGAAGTATGTGCCGCAGTCCCGCAGAGAGGAGCTGCGTAGACAGTTCGAGTGGTTGCGACAGGGGGATATGACTGTGTCACAATATGAGTCGAGGTTTTCTGAGTTGGCTCGTCATGCCATTTGGATGGTTCCGACAGATCGTGAGAGAATCAGGAGATTTGTTGATGGCCTTAACTATCACCTCAGTAATCTTATGACCCGAGAGAGGGTGTTGGGTGCTACATTCGAGGAGGTGGTTGATATCGCTTGTGAGATTGAGATGGTTCGCCATCAGGATCGAGAGGAGAGGGAGGCCAAGAAGCCTTGAGGATCTGGCAGTTATAGTGGTGCTTCTTCGAGGGGCCAGTTTCAGCATGGTAGAGGCCGTTCTTTTAGGCCTGCTCAGTCAGCCCGCCCAGAGTATCGCGGGGCATCTTCGGGTCATGGTCATCATGGATCTCAGCGGGGCCAGTCATTACTCAGTGCCCTTCCATCCCAGAGTTCATCTCGTGCCTCGTCAGCTCAGGGTTCTTCTATGCCGAGTACATCAGCTGGTCACTCCGGTGCGAGGGGTTCCCTTCAGTCCCCTTCTCCAGCACCTGGGAGTTGTTTTGAGTGTGGAGAGTTTGGACATGTGTGGAGGCAGTGTCCTCCTCGTGTTGCTAGTTCGTCCCAGCAGAGGGGTCAACCCTCGACTTCTGCTCCAGTTACTTCACCACCCGCCCAGCCAGCTAGGGGTGGAGGTCAGGCAGCCAGGGGTTTCCTTAGAGGGGGAGGTCGATCAGGGGGCGGTCAGGCCTGTTTCTATGCACTCTCGGGCAACACACGACGCCATTGCTTCGGATGCTGTCATTACAGGTATTGTTTTAGTCTGCCACAGAGATGCCTTTGTATTATTTGATCCCGGTTCCACCTTTTCTTATGTGTCATCATACTTTGCTCATTATTTGGGTACGCCCCGTGAGTTTCTTGCTTTACCTGTTCATGTATCTACCCCAGTGGGCGATACTGTTGTTGTAGACCGTGTATACCGGTCATGTGTGGTGACTATTGGGGATCTGGAGACCCGAGTGGATCTATTGCTATTAAGCATGATGGATTTTGATGTCATTTTGGGCATGGATTGGCTATCTCCATGTCGTGCTATTCTAGACTGTCATGCTAAGACAATCACTTTGGCTATGCCGGGTGTACCGCGGATCGAGTGGTGTGGTATGACTAATTATATCCCTAGTAGAGTGATCTCTTTCTTGAAGGCCCAGCATATGGTTGGGAAGGGTTGCCTTTCATATCTAGCATTTGTAAGGGATGTTGGAGCTGAGACTCCTAGTATCGATTCTGTCCCAATTGTGAGGGATTTTCCCGATGTGTTTCCTATAGACCTGCCGGGCATGCCACCGGACAGGGACATTGATTTTGGTATTGACCTAGTGCCTGGAACTCAGCCCATTTCTATTCCGCCATATCGTATGGCACCAACAGAGTTGAAAGAATTGAAAGAACAACTTCAGGAACTCCTAGATAAGGGGTTCATTCGGCCTAGTGTATCCCCTTGGGGTGCACCGGTTTTATTTGTGAAGAAGAAGGATGGCACGATGAGAATGTGCATTGATTATAGGCAATTAAACAAAGTAACAATTAAGAACAATTATCCTTTGCCTCGCATTGATGATTTATTTGATCAACTTCAGGGAGCGAGGGTATTCTCCAAAATTGATCTCCATTCGGGTTATCACCAGTTGAAGATCAGGGATTCAGATATTCTTAAGACTGCTTTTAGGACCAGATATGGTCATTATGAGTTTCTTGTTATGTCTTTCGGGCTAACCAATGCCCCAGCAGCATTCATGCATTTGATGAACAGCGTGTTCCGGCCTTATCTTGATTTGTTCGTGATAGTATTCATTGATGATATCCTAGTGTACTCGCGTAGTCAGAAGGAGCACGCAGAGCATTTGAGAGTTGTGTTGCAGAGATTGAGGGAGGAGAAACTTTATGCAAAGTTCTCCAAGTGTGAAGTTTGGCTCAGTACAGTGGCTTTCTTGGGACACGTGGTGTCCAGCGAGGGTATTCAGGTTGACCCAAAGAAGATAGAGGCTGTTCAGAATTGGCCTAGACCGTCCACAGCCACAGAGATTCGTAGCTTTCTTGGGTTGGCAGGCTATTATCGGCGGTTTGTTCAGGGATTTTCATCCATTGCATCGCCCTTGACCAATTCGACTCAGAAGGGTGCTCCATTTGTATGGTCGGACGAGTGTGAGGATAGCTTTCAGAAGCTCAAGACAGTCTTTACCACAACTCCAGTGTTAGTTTTGCCATCAGCTTCAGGTTCATATACTGTGTATTGTGATGCTTCGAGAGTTGGGATTGGTTGTGTGTTGATGCAGGAGGGTAGAGTTATTGCTTATGCTTCTCGTCAGTTGAAGCCCCATGAGAAGAACTACCCCATTCATGATTTGGAGTTGGCTTCCATAGTTCATGCATTGAAGATTTGGAGGCATTACCTGTATGGCGTATCTTGTGAGGTGTTCACTGATCATCGCAGTCTTCAACATTTGTTCAAGCAAAAAGATCTTAATTTGAGGCAGCGGAGATGGTTGGAGTTGCTTAAGGATTATGATATCACTATTTTGTACTATCCGCGAAAGGCCAACGTGGTGGCCGATGCATTGAGCCGAAAGGCAGTGAGTATGGGGAGTTTGGCATATATTCCAATTGGGTAGAGACCCCTTGCAGTTGATGTTCAGGCC
Source organism: Nicotiana sylvestris (assembly GCF_000393655.2). NCBI lineage: Eukaryota > Viridiplantae > Streptophyta > Magnoliopsida > Solanales > Solanaceae > Nicotiana > Nicotiana sylvestris. Next base: position 87,163,309 of record NC_091057.1, on the reverse strand, counting down.
TTGGCCAATTGGTTCGTGAGATTGGATATTTCGGAGCCCAGTCGGGTGCTGGCATGTGTGGTTTCTCGGTCTTCCTTATATGATCGTATCAGAGAGCGCCAGTATGATGATCCGCATTTGCTTGTCCTTAAGGACAGAGTCCAGCATGATGATGCCAGATATGTGACCGTCAGGGATGATGGTGTGTTGAGGATGCAAGGCCGGATTTGTGTGTCCAATGTGGATGGGCTTAGAGAGTTGATTCTAGAGGAGGCCCATAACTCGCGGTATTCCATTCATCCGGGTGCCGCGAAGATGTATCAGGATTTGAGGCAACACTATTGGTGGAGAAGAATGAAGAAAGATATCGTGGGATTTGTAGCTCGGTGTTTCAATTGTCAGCAGGTGAAATATGAGCATCAGAGACCGGGTGGCTTGCTTCAGCAGATGGTTATTCCCGAGTGGAAGTGGGAGAGGGTCACCATGGATTTTGTGAGTGGTCTTCCTCGGACTTTGAAGAAGTTCGATGCTATTTGGGTGATTGTGGATCGGCTGACCAAGTCTGCGCACTTCATCCCCGTGTGTACTACCTATTCTTCAAAGCGGTTGGCAGGGATTTATATCTGAGAGATTGTTCGGTTGCATGGTGTTCCGGTCTCCATCATCTCAGATAGAGGTACTCAGTTTACTTTGCAGTTTTGGAGAGCCGTGCAGAGAAAGTTGGGTACTCAGGTAGAGTTGAGCACAACGTTTCATCCTCAGATGGACGGACAGTCCGAGCGTACTATTCAGATATTGGAGGACATGTTGTGTGCTTGTGTTATTGACTTTTGGAGGTTCATGGGATAAGTTTCTACCACTTGCAGAGTTTGCTTACAACAACAGCTACCAGTCAAGTATTCATATAGCTCCATATGAGGCTTTGTACGGGAGGCGGTGTAGATATCTGGTTGGTTGGTTCAAGCCCGGCGAGGCTAGACTATTGGGGATAGATTTGGTTCAGGATGCCTTAGAGAAGGTGAAGGTGATTCAGGAGAGGCTTCATACAGCGCAGTCGCGTCAGAAGAGTTATGCAAACCGTAAGGTTCGAGATGTGTCCTACATGGTCGGTGAGAAGGTCTTGCTGAAGGTTTCGCCCATGAAGGGTGTTATGAGGTTTGGGAATAAAGGCAAGTTGAGTCCTCAGTTCATTGGGCCTTTTGAGGTGCTTCGGAGGATTGGGGATGTGGCTTATGAGCTTGATTTGCCACCTAGCCTGTCGAGTGTGCATCCGGTATTTCATGTTTCTATGCTCCGGAAGTATATGGGGATCCGTCTCATGTTTTGGACTTCAGCACGGTTCAGTTGGATGATGATTTGACCTTTGATGTGGAGCTAGTAGCTATTTTGGGTCGCCAGGTTCGGAAGTTGAGGTCAAAGGATATAACTTCAGTGAAAGTGCAGTGGAGAGATCGGCTCGTGGAGGAGGCTACCTGGGAGACCGAGCGGGAGATACAGAGCAGATATCCTCATCTGTTTGAGGCTTCAGGTATGTTTCTTGACTCGTTCGAGGACGAACGTTTGTTTAAGTTGGGGAGGATGTGACGACCCGGCCAGTCGTCTCATGAGTTACCGCTCTGTTTCCCCCATTTCAGCTTTTTTACGCTTCGTTATATGTGTTTTATGTGATCGAGATGATTAGTTCGAGTTCGGAGAGGATTTGGTAAGAAATGAGACACTTAGTCTCTTTTAAGAAGGCTTAAGTTGGAAAAGTCAACTGGGTGTTGACTTATGTGTTAAAAGGCTCGGAAGTGAGTTCCAATGGTTCGGTTAGCTTCAGGAGGTGATTTGTTACCTAGGAGCGCGATCGTAATGGGTTTTGGAGTTGTAAAGAAGAGTTAGGCTTGAATTGGCGAAATTGATATTTCGGCAAATTCCGGTTGATAAGCGAGATTTTGATATTGGGGTCGGAATAGAATTCCGAGAGTTGCAGTAGCTTCATTTTATCATTTGGGATGTGTGTGTAAAATTTCAGGCCATTCGGATGAGATTTGATAGACCTTTTGATCGAAAGCATAATTTAAGAGTTCTTGGGGTTCTTAGGCTGGAATCCTATGTTAAATTGGTGATTTAATGTTGTTGTGAGCGTTCCGAAGTTTTGAGCAAGTTTGAACGATGTCATGGGATGTGTTGGTGCAATTGGTTCGAAGTTCTGGGAGTTCCGGGTAGGTTTCGGGATATTTTAGTGCAAAAATCATAGCTGTAGCAGGTCTACAGGGGTTGCAGGCCCCGGAACTCACTCACGCGGTCCGCACAAAAATAAGTGCGCCCGCGTTGAGTGCTGTGCGGACTGCACAAAAGCGGCCGCGGCCGCGGTGGGCATCACGCGGACCGCACAAAAGCGGGCGCGGCCGCGGTAGGCGTCGCGCGAACCGTACAAAAGCGGGCGTAGTCGCGGTAGGCATCGCGCGGACCGCACAAAAGTGGGCGCGGCCGCGGTAGCTGAAACCTGAGGGGTACCTATAAATACGAGGTCTTGGATTTTATTTAATATTTTAACCTAGAGAGCTCAGATTTTGGCGATTTTTCGAAGGTTTTTCAAGAAATTCATCGGGGTAAGTGATTTTAACTCAGATTTAGCTAGAATACATGAATCTATCACTGAATTCATCATTTAATTCGTGATTTGAGATGGAATTTGGGAAGAAAATTGTGAAACCTTTCAAAAATGTAAAATGATGATTTGAAGGACCAAATGGTATCGGAATTGGATAATTTTGGTATGGTTAGACTCGTGAGGGTATGAGGATTCTGAAAATGTAAATTTTGCCCGATTCCGAGACGTAGGCCCGGGGCTCGGGTTTTGCTAATTTCGAGATTTTTGATATTTTTCGAATGTTTTCGCTTGGGCTTTGTTCCCTTAGCATATTGTGACATGGTCGTTCTGATTGTTGGATAGATTCGACGCGCGTGGAGGCCAATTCGAGGGGCAAAGGCGTCGCGAGCTAGAGAATTAACCAGTTCGAGGTGAGTAATGGTTGTAAATGATGTCCTGAGGGTTTAAAACCCCGGATTTGCACATCGTACTGCTATATTGAGGCAAGATACGCGCTGGATAATGAGCGTGTGGTCTTTCACTACTGGAGATTGTGACTTGGTCCATCCCTATTGATGATTTTACCGAATATTTGACTGAAATTCGTTTGTTATCATCATGATTTGGGCTGATTGCCATATTTGGGCTTCGTGCCAACTATTTGAACCCTTTGGGAATTTTTGTCACTGTTTTCCTCACTGCTTGACTTATTATTTGAACTCAGTCCTATTGATATCTACTGTTTTACAAACTCAGCCACTTTTACTCAGATTTGAAACTTAAATGATATTTCTACCTCATATTTTGGGTTGAGAACTACTGTTTTACTAATGCCCAAGGGGCTTGTGATGATTTTGGACTGAGTGAGGCCGAGGGACATATGTGAGGATATGCTGAGTGATATGAGGTCGAGGGCCTGAGATACTTCATATGCCACGAGGTGGCTTGAGTGATGTGAGGCCGAGTGCCGAGTGATGATGCCACGAGGTGGCTTGATATAGCGCTTGGGCCGTAAGGGCCCCCTCCGGAGTCTGCACACTCATAGTGAGCGCGGGTACCCATTGTTCTAAGTGATTGATGCTATGCCCGAGGGGCTGATATGAGTGATTGTAAGGTAGCCCGAGGGGCTGATACTATTCTGAGAGTGAGCCCGATGTGCTGATACTGTACTGAGAGTGAGCCCGAGGGGCTGATACTATGCTGAGCGATTGATACTGTGCATGAGGGGCAGATTTCTACTTGTTATTTACCTGTTAAATTACCTGTTTTACTTGTTTTAAAAAGGAATATCATTTGATTCTTCACTGATTTACTGCTTTAAGTGATTTTACTGCTTAATATGGAATTGCTTTGTGTCTTTACGTGTTTTCATACTTTCAGCCATTATTTATAATTGTTACTCACTGAGTCGGAGTACTCACATTACTCCCTGCACCATATGTGCAGATTCAGGCATCGTAGAATCCGCCCCTGAGTGCTGATTCTCCCAGTCCAAGCAGTGATTCGGAGACTACGAGGTAGCTGTTGGCATTCGCAGCTCCGTGCCTCCCTTATCTTATCATTTCCATGTTTTAGAACTATTGTATCGAATTTAGTGTTCAGTAGACTTGTATCCGGATCCTTAGTTGCTCATGATTTGTGACACCCCGGTTTGGGCTGTATCGGGATGGTTCCTGCTGTTGTTAACGTTAAAATTTCGCAATTTATGAGTGTTATATTATATGTTATTACTGTTTATGATGATTAACTGTTTAAAAGAGGTATTCCGTTTTGGTCTGGTTGGCCTTGTCTTCACGAGGGGCGCCATCACGACCGGGTTCGGGGATTGGGTCTTGACATTAGGGTGGTATGCATGTTTGGTTTAGAGCCCCGAGGGCTCTGGTGAGTTTTGGATAGGCCGCAGGGTGAACTTTTGGACTTAAGGAATTGCAGGCCTGCAGGCTTCGCATTTCCCAACCTCCCTTCGCAATTCCCAGTTCACATTTCCCAACCTCCCATCGCAATTCCTAGTTCGCATTTCCCAACCTCCCTTCGCAATTCCCAGTTCGCATTTTCCAACTTCCCTTCGCAATTCCCAAGCCAGTAGAGGTTGGGGCTCGCAATTGCGAACCCCTATTCGCAATTCCCATACCTGAGACCTGCAACTTTTATACTTAGACGATTTTAAACCCATTTTTTATATCCTCTCAAAACATAAACACACTAGAGTGATTTTTCAAAGTCTTCTTCTTCTCCAAATTAATTGTAAGTCATTTTTAATTAGTTTTGTTCAATCATTAACATCTTTTAACATGATTTCAACTTAAAAGCAATGATTTTCATGGGGGAAATTGGGTGTTTTGGGTAGAACCTAGGTTTTTCAAAAAAAGAGGAGTTGGACCTCGATTTGAGGTCCGATTTCAAAACAAATTATATATTTGAGTTCATAGGTGAATGGGTAGTTGGGTTTTGGTTCGAACCTCGGGTTTTGACCATGTGGGCCCGGAGGCGATTTTTGACTTTTTGGGTGAAACTTTAGAAAACTCATTTTCATGCATTGGGGTTGATTCATTTAGCGTTTATTGATATAATTAAGTAACTTGTTGCTAGATTCGAGCGAATTGGTGGTGGAATTAAGGGGTAAAGCTATAATTGAATCGTGAATTGTGTTCGAGACATCGAGGTAAATGTTTGGTCTAATCTTAGCTTGAGGGATTAGGAGTTGTGTCTTATTTGCTACATGTTAATTGTGGAGTACGACGTATAGGCATGTTGACAAGTATCTATACGTTGGTGTCAAGCATGACCGTGGGTCTTGTATTATAATTGTTATGACTCCGTTGTGATTTATTGCGCTTCATATATTATTATCACCATTGTTCCCTTGCCCCTTACCAGGATGTTATTGAAATATCATTGTTCCATTACCGGGAAGTTGTTATATTGCTCTTGTTCCCTTGCCGGGATTCCTTGTGATTATTGTTGGCTTGTAACTAGGAGCGGGTGGTACGCCTACCACAAGATATAATGAAATGGGAGCGGGTGGTATGCCTACCACAAGATACAATGAGATGGGAGCGGGTGGTACGCCTACCACAAGATATAATGAAATGGGAGCGGGTGGTACGCCTACCATAACATATAATGAAATGGGAGCGGGTAGTACGCCTACCATAAGATATAATGAAATGGGAGCGGGTGGTACGCCTACCACGAGATAAATGAAATGGGAGAGGGTGGCACGCCTGCCACGAGATACATGAAATGGGAGCGGGTGGCACGCCTGCCACGAGATATAGGAAATGGGATCGGGTTGCACGCCTGCAACAAGATGTGAAAAGAAAGTGAAATCTGCCTTTATTTTTCTTTATTCTTGTTAGTGGTTGGATTTTGATTCCTTTATAGTTCTCTTGATATTCTATTTTACCTAGAAATCCGATGGTTCCGTTAGCTCAGTTGGGTGATTTTGGGCTTAGGGGCGTGTTCAGATTGTGTTTTGGAGGTCCGTAGCTAATTTAGGCTTGAAATGCCGAAAGATGAATTTTTGAAGTTTCCGGTTCGATAGTGAGATTTTGATCTCAAGGTCAGAATAGAATTCTGGAAGTTGGAGTAGCTCCATAGTATTTAATGTGATGTGTGTGCAAAATTTCAGGTCATTCGGACGAGGTTTGATAGACTTTTTGATCGAAAACGTATTTTTAGAGTTTTTGGAATTCTTAGGCTTGAATCCGATGAAAAATAGGTGTTTTGATGTTGTTTTGAGCGTTCCAAAGGTCGGAACAAGTTTGAATGATGTTTTAGGATTAGTTGGAAGGATTGGTTGAGGTCCTGGGGGCCTCGGGTGTGTTTCGGGTGGTCAATCGGACCATTTCAAGTTGTGAAAAACTGCAGAAAACTGCTATTGGGTGTTGTAGAAAAATGATCTTCCACCATTTTTGGGTGATTTTGAAAGGGATTGAAGAGGTATTCAAGGAGAATCACTTGGAGGTAATATTTTTGACTTCATAACTCGTTTATATGTGATTAAAGACCTAATTGGTGGTGAGAAATTTTGGGAAAAATGGGTAATTAAGGCTTGAGATTAAGAGACCTTAACATGGGTATTTGAGGGGTCAATTGAACTCCGATTTCAGTATTCTTATTATGTATAGACTCGTGAGAGTATGAGGTTTCTGAAAATATAAATTTTACCCGATTCCGAGATGTGGGTCCGAGGGGCATTTTGGTCATTTTACCTAATTTCGTGTATTAGCTTAGAATTTCTTTGTAGAATCAGTTACTTAAAGTGTTATTTACATTATGCAATTGAATTGAATAGATTTGGGCCATTTGGAGTCGAGTACTCGTGGCAAGAGCGTGGTTTCAGGTTGATTTTGAGCCGGTTCGAGGTAAGTGACTTGTCTAACCTTGTGTGGGGGACCTTCCCCTTAGGATTTGGTATTTGGTAATTGAAATGCCTTGTACGTGAGGTGACTAGTGCGTAATTGTGCTAATTATTGGAAATCCGGTTTTCTTTAAGTAATTACTAGTTGTTTCCTTTCCTGTTTCTAGTACTTGCACTATTAAGTCTATTGTTAGCTTAGGAAAGCATGTCTAAGTGACTTAATTGCTTTACTTGCTCAAAATGCCTTACCTAAATTCTGTGCAGCATGCTAGGCTAGAATTGGTTGCCTTAATATGAAATTTGCCATTTCTGAATATTTTTCCTGTTGCTGCAATGTATTTACATTGGGACTACGGATATGGGATTCTGGTAGCTCCCTGTCTGTTTATTTTGGGACTATGGATGTGAGATTCTGGTAGATCCCCCTGCACAGTTATATGGAACTACGGGAATGCACCTGGTAGATTCCCCCAGTACTGGGTATTTACATTTGGGACTACGGAATGGGATTCCGGTAGATTCCCGCGCACTATGAGTTGGACTACGGGACGGGATCCCGGGAGATCCATTGGATATGTACATATGGGACTACATGACGGTACCCTGGGATATCCCTGGTTGTTATTTTGGTGCTAAGTCACATTTCTTTCCGTGTTTTGCCTTGTCTCTATAATAGTTGTTGTTGCCCTTTTTATATCCTGTGTTACTTTTACTGCTGTATTTATTTATACTGTTCTGTTCTACACTGTCAAACTTAATACATTATTTAACCTCAGTAGGGACCTGACCTTCCTCGTCACTACCCGACCGAGGTTAGGCTTGGCACTTACTTAGTACCGCTGTGGTGTACTCATGCCCTTCTACGCATGTTTTTCATGTGCAGATCCAGGTACTGTGACTCAGTCCTATCACCGTTGAGGCGAGGCGACTACTCTAGCGACTTCGAGGTATATCTGTCGCGTTCGCAGATCAAAGAGTCCCTTTCCATTCTAGCTTTTAACATTTGCCCTTCTGTATTTTTTTTTGTTAGATATTCTGGAGTTAGAGTACTGTGTAGTGATCCTTAACTTGTGATTCATGGGTTTCCGGGTCTTGGAAGTATGTATTGGTTGAGAGTTAAATATTGTGTATGCCGAGCGACACCTTTAAACACTGTTTTATCACTCTTCATTCTATTTTAATTTGTTTTTATTCCTCACTTTGGTTATCTTCCGCAATTTAGGCTTACTTAGTCATAGATGACTAGGTGCCGTCACGATGGTTCACGGAGGGCGAACCGGGGTCGTGACAAGTTGGTATAAGAGCTCTAGGTTCATAGGAGTCATGGATCACAAGCCGGTTTATTAAAGTCTCGCTGATCGGTACGGAGACGTCTACACTTATCTACGAGAGGCTATGTAACTGTTTGGAAAATTCCACTTTATTTGATTTCCTTGTCGTGCGATATTTTGACATCACAATTCTAAACTTGTGTCTTCTATTCTCTCACAGATGGTGAGGACACGTGCTACCCGAGATGATCAGGCACCAGCGCCCCCTACTGCAGTCGTCAGAGGCCGGGGCCGGGGTAGAGGCTGAGGACGCGCACGTGGTGTAGCCAGAACATCTGAACGAGCTGCCACCGAGGTACCACCAGTAGTTCCAACCAGAATCTAGGCAACTAAGACGCCTACTGCTACTACTACTTCAGCTCTTCAGGAGACTCTGGCACTGTTTATGAGCATGTACACCACTCTGGCTCAGGCAGGGTTGCTTTCCCTTGCTACAGCTACATCTTAGGCTGGGGGAGGAGAATAGACTCCTGCCGCCCGCACCCCTGACCAGCGAGTGCATGTTGAGCAGGTCCCTAAGATTATTCATGTACCACCTGCAGTGCCGGTTCAGCCCGAGGGCAGGGCAGCGGCTTTCGAGGAGGAGCAGCTGAGGCTTGAGAGGTTCAAGAGGTACAAGCCTCCGGTATTTAGCGGTCTAGCATCGGAGGATACTCTGGGATTTCTAGATAAGAGTTACCGCATTCTCCGTACCATGGGTATATCAGGATCGAGCGAGGTTTCCTTCACTACCTTCCAGCTTCGAGGAGCCGCATTTGAGTGGTGGCGCACTTGTGAGTAAGACAGTCCGGATGAGGCTGCTTCACTGACTTGGACTCAGTTTTCAGATCTGTTCCTAAGAAAGTATGTTCCTCAGAGCCTCAGGGACGCATGACGCGTAGAGTTTGATCATTTGCACAAGGGTACTATGACTGTCTCAGAGTTTGCTGTCCATTACACCAGTTTGTCTAGGCATGCACCAGCCTTGGTTTCTAGAAATCCTCGCTCGATCCTGATATACCCATGGTACGGAGAATGCGGTAACTCTTATCTAGAAATCCCAGAGTATCCTCCGATGCTAGACCGCTAAATACCGGAGGCTTGTCCGTTACACCAGTTTGTCTAGGCATGCACCAGCCTTGGTTTCTACTGTTCACGAGAGAGTTCGCCGGTTTATTGAGGGCCTTATTCCCAGCATCATGTCTAGCATGGCTCGTGAGTTGGAGATGGATATTTCTTATCAGCAGGTGGTGAGCATTGCTGGGAGGATTGAGGGTATGCATGCTAGGGAAAGAGAGGAGAGGGAGGCCAACAGGTCTCGAGAGTCGAGCCATTTCTCTGATGCCCGTGCCCCAGCAGTAGTTTGTCATGGTAGGGGTTATATGAGTCGCCCTGTTCATTCAGCTCTTTCAGCAGCCAGTGACATTCTAGCTCTTTCTAGACCTCTAGAGCCTTATTATGCACCACCGGTATCTAGCATGCCTCCTGCCTGAGGTGCTTTCAGAGGTCAGTCCAGCAGACCTTGTCCGAGCCAGTCATAGCCACCATGTCCTCCCAGAGATTGTTTTGAGTATAGTGACACACGTCATATGGTAAGGGATTGCCCCAGACTTGGTAGGGTGCACCTCCATAGATTTCTCAGCCACAACGTGCCCCGCAGAGTTCTCAAGCTATGGTTACAGCTCCAGTTGTTAACCCATCTGCTCATCCAACCAGAGTTGGAGGTTAGAGAGGTAGAGGTCACCCTATAGGGGAGGCCATGCCCGATACTATGCCCTTCCTGCCCGTACCAAGGCTATTGCCTCCAATTCTGTCGTCACAGATATTATACTGGTTTGTCGCAGAGATGCATCGGTTCTATTCGATCCAGACTCCACTTATTCTTATGTGTCTTCTTATTTTGCTCCGTATTTGGGTGTATCTCAGGATTCTTTGAGTTCCAATATTTATGTTTCTACTCCTGTGGGAGATTCTCTTATTCTGGACCTCGTTTATTGGCCATGTTTGGTTACTCTTAGTGGTTTTGAGACCAGAGCCAATTTATTGTTACTCAGCATGGTAGATTTTGACATTATCTTGGTCATGGACTAGTTGTCACCCCATTATGCTATTCTGGATTGTCACGCCAAAACCGTGATGCTGGATATGCCAGGTGTGACGCATATTTAGCTTATGCGAGAGATGTCAGTATTGATACCCCTTTAGTTGATTCGGTCCCAATAGTACGGGATTTTCCTGATGTGTTTCCAGCTGACCTTTTGGGGCATGCCGCCTGATAGAGATATTAATTTTGGCATTGATCTGTTGCCGGGCACTCAACACATTTCTATTCTTCCATATTGTATGGATCCTCCTGAGTTGAAGGATTTTAAGGATTAGTTACAGGAATTGCTTGATAAGAGTTTTATTCGGCCCAGTGTATCACCTTGGGTGATCCTGTCTTGTTTGTGAAGAAAAAGAATGGTTCTATGCGTATGTGTATTGATTATCGCCAGTTGAACAAGGTTATAGTGAAGAACCATTATCCTTTGCCTCGTATTGATGATCTGTTTGACCGACTTCAGGGCGCACGAGTGTTTTCTAAGATTGATTTACGCTCTGGTTACCATCAGTTGAAGATTCGGGAGCCAGATATCCTGAAGACTGCTTTCAGGAATCGGTATGGTCATTACAAGTTCCTTGCTATGTCATTTGGGCTGACCAATGTCCCAACAGCCTTTATGCATTTGATGCACGGTGTGTTCCGGCCGTATCTTGACTCGTTCGTCATTGTCTTTATTGATGATATTCTGGTGTATTCCCTGAGTAGGAAAGATCATTAGCAACACTTGAGGACTGTGCTTCAGACTCTAAGAAGAAGACGTTATATGCTAAATTCTCGAAATGTGAGTTTTGGTTGCACTCAGTGGCATTCTTAGGCCACGTGGTATCAAATGAGGATATTCAGGTGGATTCGAAGAAGATAGAGGCCGTGCAGAGTTGGCCCAGACCATCCTCAGCTACCGAGATCCGTAGTTTCCTTGGTTTGGCGGGCTACTACCATCGTTTTATGGAGGGGTTTTCATCGATTGTAGCCCCTATGACTAGGTTGACCCAAAAGGGTGCTCCATTCCAGTGGACGGAGGATTGTGAGGCAAGCTTTCAAAAGCTCAAGATAACTTTGACCACAACCCCAATTTTGATACTGCCTATAGGTTCAGGGTCTTATACGGTCTATTGTGATGCGTCGAGGATTGGCCTTGGAGCGGTGTTGATGCAGGATGGTAGGTTGATTGCCTACACGTCTAGATAGTTGAAGATACATGAGAAGAATTACCCTGTCCACAACCTTGAGTTAGTTGCCATTGTTCATGCCCTGAAGATTTGGCGCCATTATTTGTACGGGGTTCCCTGTGAAATTTATACTGACTATCAGAGCTTGCAGCACCTGTTCAAGAAAAAGGATCTAAATCTGTGCCATAGGAGGTGGTGAGAGTTGCTAAAGGACTATGACATCACTATTTTATATAACCCGGGAAAGGCCAATGTGGTAGACGATGCTTTGAGTCGCCAAGCAGAAAATTTGGGGAGTTTGGCTTATTTACCAGCATCGGAGAGGCCTATGGCGATGGATGTTCACACCTTAGCCAGCCATTTTGTGAGATTGGATCTTTTAGAGCCTAGTCGGGTTCTAGCTTGCGTGGTTTCTTGGTCTTCCTTATTTGATCGTATTAGGGAGCGTTAGTATGATGACCCTCATTTGCTTTTCCTCAAGGACAAAGTTCAACATGGTGATGCCATAGATGTGACTATTGGTGATGATGGGGTGTTGAGGATGTAGGGTTGGATTTGTATACCCAATATTGATGGGCTTTGAGAGTTGATTCTAGAGGAGGCCCATAGTTCGCGGTATTCCATCCATCCGAATTTCGCGAAGATGTATCAGGATTTGAGGCAGCACTACTGGTGGAGGCGAATGAAGAAGGATATAGTTGAATTTGTAGCTCGGTACCTCAACTGTCAGTAGGTGAAGTATGAGCACCAGAGACCGGGTGGGTTGCTTCAACAGATAGAGATTCCGGAGTGGAAGTGGGAGCGGATCACCAAGGACTTTGTAGTTGGGCTCCCACGGACTTTGAGGAAGTTCGATGCTATTTGGGTGATTGTGGATCGGCTGACCAAGTCCGCTCATTTCATTCTTGTGTGTACTACTTATTCTTCAGAGCGGTTGGTGGAGATTTATATCCGGGAGATTATTCATCAGCATGGTATTCCAGTGTCCATCATTTTGGATAGAGATACACAGTTCACATCACGATTCTGGAGGGCTGTTCAGCATGAGTTAGGTACTCGGGTGGAGTTGAGTACAACATTTCATCCTCAGATGGACGGACAGTCCGAGCGCACTATTTAGATTCTTGAGGATATGCTCCGTGTATGTGTGATTGAGTTTGGAGGGTCTGCGGATCAGTTCTTGCCATTAGCAAAGTTTGCTTACAATAACAACTATCAGTTGAGCATTCAGATGGCACCGTATGAGGCTTTATATGGTTGACGATGTAGATCCCCGGTGGGTTGGTTTGAGCCGGGTGAGTCCAGATTATTGGGCACAGACTTGGTTCAGGATGCTTTGGAGAAGGTCAAGGTGATTTAGAATAGGCTCCGTACAACCCAGTCCAAACAGAAGAGTTACGCAGATCGGAAGGTTCGTGATGTTTCTTATATGGTTGAAGAGCGGGTTCTGCTTCCGGTTTCGCCTATGAAGGGTGTTATGAGATTTGGGAAGAAAAGGGAAGTTGAGTCCGAGGTTTATTGGCCCTTTTGAGATATTGAGGCATGTTGGGGAGGTAGCTTATGAGCTTGCTTTACCTCCCAGCTTGGCAGGAGTTCATCCGGTATTTCATGTTTCGATGCTCCGGAGGTATCACGGTGATCTGTCGCACGTGTTGGATTTCAGTTCAGTCTAGTTGGACAAGGATCTATCCTATGTTGAGGAGCTAGTGGCAATATTGGATATGCAGGTTAGAAAGCTAAGGTCAAAGAACATTGCATCCGTGAAGGTTCAGTGGCGGGGTTAGCCGGTCGAGGAGGTGACCTGGGAGACCGAGCAGGATATGCGAAGCCGTTAGCCTCATCTTTTCACTACTTCACGTATGTCTTTATGCTCGTTCGAGGACGAATGAATGTTTAAGTGTAGGAGGATGTGACGACCTGGCCGGTCGTCTTAAGAATTTATGCCCTGATCCCCCATTAACTGCTTTTCCTAAGTTTATTCCTGCTATTTTGATTTGCCGGGATGTTCGATTTTGAGTTTCGAAGAGTTTTGAGACAATTAGTCCTTAAATGAGAGCTTTAGTGTTGGAAAGTTGGCCGTAGTCAGAACAGTGTGAAGACGGCCTCGGAATGGAAATCCGATGGTTCCGTTAACTCCGTTGGGTGATTTTGGGCTTAAGGGCGTGTTCGGATTGTGTTTTGGAGGTCCGTAGCTAATTTAGGCTTGAAATGCCGAAAGTTGAATTTTTGAAATTTCCGGTTCAATAGTGAGATTTTGATCCGAGGGTCAGAATGGAATTCTGAAAGTTGGAGTAGTTCCGTAGTGTTTAATGTGACGTGTGTGCAAAATTTCAGGTCATTCGGACGAGGTTTGATAGACATTTTGATCGAAAGCATATTTTAGAGTTTTTGGAATTCTTAGGCTTGAATCCGATGAAAAATAGGTGTTTTGATGTTGTTTTGAGCGTTCCGAAGGTTGGAACAAGTTTGAATGATGTTTTAGGATTGGTTGGTAGGTTTGGTTGGGGTCCTGGGGGCCTCGGGTGTGTTTCTGGTGGTCAATCGGAAAATTTCAAGTTGTGAAAAACTGCAGAAAATTGCTATTGGGTGTTGCAGAAAAATGACCTTCGCGTTCGTGAGCAGACCCTCACGTTCGCATTCGAGGTCTTGTGCATCGCATTCGCGAGGTGATGCCGCGTTCGCGTAGAGGAAAGTTGGGCGGCTGGGTTGAGGTTGATTTTTCCTTTGCGTTCGCGGAGGGGACGTCGCGTTCGCGTTGAGTATTAGAGCTAAGCCTTCGCGTTCGCGAGCTGTGTGTCACGATCGCGATGAAGGAATTTTAGTCAAAGTAAATTTGTGCTTCGCGAACGCGAGGCGTTGACCGCGTTCGATAAGAAGGATTTGATGCCTGGGCAGAATGTTTAAATAGTCATTTGGTCCGCGATTTTGGGGTTATCTTCCACCATTTTTGGGCGATTTTGAAAGGGATTGAAGAGGGATTCGAGGGGAATCACTTGGAGGTAATATTTTTGGCTTCATAACTCGTTTATGTGTGATTAATGACCTAATTGGTGGTGAAAAACTTTGGAAAAATGGGTAATTAGGACTTGAGATTAAGAGGCCTTTACATGGGTATTTGAGGGCCAATTAAACTCCGATTTCAGTTTTCTTGTTATGAATAGACTTATGAGAGTACGAGGTTTCTAAAAATATAAATTTTACCCGATTCCGAGATGTGGGCCTGAGGGGCGTTTTGGTCATCTTACCTAATTTCGCGTATTAGCTTAGAATTTCCTTGTAGAATCAGTTACTTGAAGTGTTATTTACATTATGCAATTGAATTGAATAGATTTGGGCCATTTGGAGTCGAGTACTCATGGCAAGAACGTGGTTTCAGGTTGATTTTGAGCCGGTGCGAGGTAAGTGGCTTATCTAACCTTGTGTAGGGGACCTTCCCCTTAGGATTTGGTATATTTGGTAATTGAAATGCCTTGTACGTGAGGTGACAAGTGCGTAATTGTGCTAATTGTTGAAAATCTGGTTTTCTTTAAGTAATTACTAGTTGTTTCCTTTCCTGTTTCTAGTACTTGCACTATTAAGCCTGTTGTTAGCTCAGGAAAGCATGTCTAAGTGACTTAATTGCTTTACTTGCTCAAAATGCCTAACCTAAATTCTGTGCAGCATGCTAGGCTAGAATTACTTGGTTGCCTTAATATGAAATTTGCCATTTCTGAATATTTTTCCTGTTGCTGCTATGTATTTACATTGGGACTACGGATGTAGGATTCTGGTAGCTCCCCCTTGGCTGTTTATTTTGGGACTATGGATGTGGGATTCTGGTAGATCCCCCATGCACAGTCATACAGAACTACGAGAATGCACCAGGTAGATTCCATAGTACTGGGTATTTACATTTGGGATTATGGAACGGGATTCTGGTAGATCCCCGCGCACTATAAGTTGGACTATGGGACAGGATTTCGGAAGATCCATTGGATATGTACATATGGGACTACAAGATGGTATCCTGGGAGATCCCCGGTTTTTATTTTGGTGCCAAGTCGTATTTCTTTCCGTGTTTTGCCTTGTCTCTGTAATAGTTGTTGTTGCCCTTTTTATATCCTCTGTTTCTTTTACTGCTGTATTTATTTATAGTGTTTTGTTCTACTCTATCAAACTTAATACTTTATTTAACCTCAGTAGGGCCCTGACTTTCCTCGTCACTACCCGACCGAGGTTAGGCTTGGCACTTAGTGAGTACCGCTATGGTGTACTTATGCCCTTCTGCACATGTTTTTCATGTGCAGATCCAGGTACTGTGACTCAGTACTATCACCCTTGAGGCGAGGTGACTACTCCAGTGACTTCGAGGTATATCTGTCGCGTTCGTAGATCGAGGAGTGCCTTTTTATTCTAGCTTTTAACATTTGCCCTTTTGCATTTCTTTTCCTTGCTAGAAATTCAGGAGTTAGAGTACTGTGTAGTGATCCTTAGCTTGTGATTCATGGGTTTCCGGGTCTTGGAAGTATGTATTGGTTGAGAGTTAAATATTGTGTATGCCGAGCGGCACTTTTTAACACTGTTTTATTACTCTTCATTTTGTTTTAATTTGTTTTTATTCCGCACTTTGGTTATCTTCTACAATTTAGGCTTACATAGTCGTTGATGTCTAGGTGCCGTCACGATGGTTCACGGATGGCAAACCGGGGTCGTGACAAGTTGGTATCAGTGCTCTAGGTTCATAGGAGTCATGGATCACAAGCCAATTTATTAGAGTCTCTCTGATCGGTACGGAGACGTCTGTACTTATCTACGAGAGGCTATGTAACTGTTAGGAAAATTCCACTTTATTTGATTTCCTTGTCGTGCGATATTTTGACATCACAATTCTAAACTTTAGTCTTCTATTCTCTTACAGATGGTGAGGACATGTGCTACCCGAGATGATCAGGCACCCGCGCCCCCTACTACAGGTGTCAAAGGCCGGGGCCGGGGTAGAGGCCGAGGATGCGCATGTGGTGCAGCCAGAGCACCTGCGCAAGCTACCGCCAAGGTACCACCAGTAGTTCTAGCCAGAGTCCATGCAACTGATACGCCTATTGCTACTATTACTCCAGCTCTTCAGGAGACTTTGGCACTGTTCATGAGCATGTACACCACTCTGGCTAAGACAGGGTTGCTTCCCCTTGCTGCAACTACATCTTAGGCCGGGGGAGGAGCACAGACTCCTGCCACCTGCACTCCTGAGTAGCGAGTGCATGTTGAGTAGGTCCCTGAGATTATTCCTATTCCGCCTGTAGTGCCAGTTCAGCCCGAGGGCAGGGCAACGACATTCGAGGAGGAGCAGTTGAGGCTTGAGAGGTTCAACTTGTACAAGCCTCATGTATTTAGCGGTCTAGCATCGGAGGATTCTCTGGGATTTCTAGATGAGAGTTACCGCATTCTCCGTACCATGGGTATATCAGGATCGAGCGAGGTCTCCTTCACTACCTTCCAGCTTCGAGGAGCCGCCTATGAGTGGTGGCGTACCTATGAGTTAGACAGTCTGGATGAGGCTGCTTCACTGACTTGGACTTAGTTTTCAGATTTGTTCTTGAGAGAGTATGTTTCTCAGAGCCTCAGGGACGCATGGCGCACAAAGTTTGAGCATTTGTGCCAGGGTACTATGACTATCTCAGAGTATGCTGTCCGTTACACCAGTTTGGCTAGGCATGCACCAGCCTTGATTTATACTGTTCGCGAGAGGGTTTGCCAGTTTATTGAGGGCCTTATTTCCAGCATCAGGTCTAGCATGGCTCGTGAGTTGGAGATGGATATTTCTTATTAGCAGGTGGTGAGCATTGCTAGGAGGATTGAGGGTATGCATGCTAGGGAGAGAGAGGAGAGGGAGGCCAAGAGGTCTCGACAGTCGGGCCATTTCTCTGGTGCCCGTGCCCCAGCAACAGGTTGTCATGGTAGGGGTTATATGAGTTGCCCTGTTCACTCAGCTCTTCCAGCAGCCAGTGGCATTCCAGCTCCTCCTAGACCTCAGGAGCCTTATTATGCACCATGGCATCTAGCGCGCCTCCTGGGGGGGGGGGGGTGCTTTCAGAGGTCAGTCCAGCAGACCTGGTCCGACCCAGTCACAACCACCACGTCCTCCCAAAGCTTGTTTTGAGTGTGGTGACACACATCATATGGTGAGGGATTGCCCCAGACTTGGGAGGGGTGCACCTCCACAGATTTCTCAACCACAATGTGCCCCGCAGAGTTTTCATGCTATGGTTACAGCTCCAGTTGTCACCCCACCTGCTCAGCCAGCCAGAGGTGGAGGTCGGGGAGGTCGGGGAGGTAGAGGTCGCCCTAGAGGTGGAGGCCAGGCCCAATACTATGCCCTTCCTGCCCGTACCGAGGATGTTGCCTCCTATTCTGTCATCACAAGTATTATACTGGTTTGTCACAAAGATGCATCAGTTCTATTCGATTCACGCTCCACTTATTTTTATGTGTTTTCTTATTTTGCTCCGCATTTGGGTGTATCTCGGGATTCTTTGAGTTCCCTTGTTTATGTTTCTACTCATGTGGGAGATTCTCTTATTGTTGACCGAGTTTATCGGTCATGTTTTGTTGCTCTTAGTGGTTTTGAGACCCGAGCCGATTTATTGTTGCTCAACATGGTAGATTTTGACATTATCTTGGGCATGGACTGGTTGTCGCCCCATTATGCTATTCTAGATTGTCACGCCAAAACCGTGACGATGGCTATGCCAGGTATACCGCGTGTTGAGTGGAGGGGTACTTTAGGTCACACTCCCAGTAGAGTTATTTCTTTTCTTAAAGCTCAGCATATGGTTGAGAAGGGGTGTAACCCGCATTTAGCTTATGTGAGAGATGTCAGTATTGATACCCCTTTAGTTGATTCAGTCCCAATAGTACGGGATTGTTCCGATGTGTTTCCAGATGACCTTCTGGGTATGCTGCCTGATAGAGATATTGATTTTGGCAGTGATCAGTTGCCGGGCACTCAGCCCATTTCTATTTCTCCATATCATATGACTTATCCTGAGTTGAAGGATCAGTTACAGGAATTGCTTGATAAGAGTTTTATTCGGCCCAGTGTATCACCTTGGGGTGATCCTGTCTTGTTTGTGAAGAAAAAGGATGGTTCTATGCGTATGTGTATTGATTATCACCAGTTGAACAAGGTTATAGTGAAGAACCATTATCCTTTGCCTTGTATTGATGATCTGTTTCACCAGCTTCAGGGCTCACGAGTGTTTTCTAAGATAGATTTACGCTCTGGTTACCATCAGTTGAAGATTCAGGAGCCAGATATCCCGAAAACTGCTTTCAGGACTCGATATGGTCATTACGAGTTCCTTGTTATGTCATTTGGGCTGACCAATGCCCCAGCAACCTTTATGCATTTGATGCACAATGTGTTCCGGCCGTATCTTAACTCATTCGTTATTGTCTTTATTGATGATATTCTGGTGTATTCCCGGAGTAGGGAAGATCATGAGCAACACCTGATGACTGTGCTTCAGACTCTGAGAAGAAGAAGTTATATGCTAAGTTCTCGAAATGTGAGTTTTGGTTGGATTCAGTTTCATTCTTAGGCCACGTTGTATCGAGTGAGGATATTCAGGTGGATCTGAAGAAGATAGAGGTCGTGCAGAGTTGGCTCAGAACATCCTCAGCTACCGAGATCCATAGTTTCCTTGGTTTGGTGGGCTACTACCGTCGTTTTATGGAGGGGTTTCATCGATTGCAGTCCCTATGACTAGGTTGACTTAGAAGGGTGATCCATTCCAGTGGACGGAGGAGTGTGAGGCGAGCTTTCAGAAGCTCAAGACAGCTTTGACCACAACCCCAATTTTTATACTGCCTATAGGTTCGGGGTCTTATACGGTCTATTGTGATGCCTCGAGGATTGGCCTTGGAGCGGTGTTGATGTAGGACGGTAGGGTGATTGCCTACGCGTCCAGATAGTTGAAGATACATGAGAAGAATTACCCTGTCCACAACCTTGAGTTAGCTGTCATTGTTCACGCCCTGAAGATTTGGCGCCATTATTTATACGGGGTTCCTTGTGAGATTTATACTGACCATTGGAGCTTGCAGCACATATTCAAGCAAACGGATCTAAATATGCGCCAGAGGAGGTGGTTAGAGTTGCTAAAGGACTATGACATTACTATTTTATATAACCTGGGCAAGGCCAATGTGGCGGCCGATGCTTTGAGTCGCCAGGCAGAGAGTTTGGGGAGTTTGCATTATTTACCAGCATCGGAGAGGCCTATGGCGATGGATGTTCAGGCCTTAGCCAGCCAGTTTGTGAGATTGGATCTTTCGGAGTCAGGTTCTAGCTTGCGTGGTTTCTCGGTCTTCCTTATTTGATAGTATCAGGGAGCGTCAGTATGATGACCCTCATTTGCCTATCCTATAGGACAAGGTTCAGCACAATGATACTAGAGATGTGACTATTGGTGATGATGGGGTGTTGAGGATGCAGGGTCGAATTTGTGTACCTAATATCGATGGGCTTCGAGATTTGATTCTAGAAGAGGCCATAGTTCGCGGTATTCCATCCATCCGGGTGCCGCGAAGATGTATCAGGATTTGAGGCCGCACTACTGGTGAAGGCGGATGAAGAAGGATATAGTTGGATTTGTAGCTCGGTGCCTCAACTGTCAGCAGGTGAAGTATGAGCACCAGAGACTGAGTGGGTTGCTTCAGCAGATAGAGATTCCAGAGTGGAAGTGGGAGCAGATCACCATGGACTTTGTATTTGGGCTCCCACGGAATTTGAGAAAGTTTGATGCTATTTAGGTGATTGTGGATCGGCTAACCAAGTCCGCTCATTTCATTCCTCTGTGTACTACTTATTCTTTGGAGCGGTTGGCAGAGATTTATATCCGGGAAAATGACCTTCGCGTTCGCGAGCAGACCCTCACGTTCGCGAAGGGTTATTAGGTGAGGTTGAGGATTTAGCCTTCGCATTCGAGAGGGAGACTCCGCGTTCGCGAAGGGGCTGGGGTCTTGTGCATCGCGTTCACGAGGTGATGCCGCGTTCGCATAGAGGAAAGTTGGGTGGCTGGGTTGAGGTTGATTTTTCCTTCGCGTTCGCGGAGGGGACGTCACGTTCGCGTTGAGTATGAGAGCTAAGACTTCGCGTTCACAAGCTGTGTGTTGCGATCACGATGAAGGAATTTTAGTCAAAGTAAATTTGTGCTTCGCGAACGCGAGGCGTTGACCGCGTTCGATAAGAAGGATTTGATGCTTGGACAGAATGTTTAAATAGCCATTTGGTCCGCGATTTTGGGGTTATCTTTCATCATTTTTGGGCGATTTTGAAGCTTTTTGAAAGGGATTGAAGAGGGATTCAAGAGGAATCATAACTCCCATAACTCGTTTATGTGTGATTAATGACCTAATTGGTGGTGAAAAATTTGGGAAAAATGGGAAATTTGGCTTGAGATTAAGAGACCTTAACATGGGTATTTGAGGGGACAATTGAACTCCGATTTCAATGTTCTTTTTATGTATATACTCGTGAGAGTACGAGATTTCTGAAAATGTAAATTTTACCCGATTCCGAGACGTGGGCCCGAGGGGCATTTTGGTCATTTTACCTAATTTCGCGTATTAGCTTAGAATATTTTTGTAGAATCAATTACTTGAAGTATTATTTACATTATGCAATTGATCTAAATTAATTTGGGCCATTTGGAGTTGAGTACTCGTGGCAAGAGCGTGGTTTCGGGTTGATTTTGAGCCGGTTCGATGTAAGTGGCTTGTCTAACCTTGTGTGAGGGAGCTTTCCCTTAGGATTTGGTATATTTGGTAATTGAAATGCCTTGTACGTGAGGTAACGAGTGCGTACTTGTGTTAATTGTTGGAAATCCGGTTTTCTTTAAGTAATTACTAGTTGTTTCCTTTCCTGTTTCTAGTACTTGCACTATTAAGCCTCTTGTTAGCTTAGGAAAGCATGTCTAAGTGACTTAATTGTTTTACTTACTCAGACTGCCTTACTTTAATTCTGTGCAGCATGCTAGGCTAGAATTACGTGGTTGCCTTAATATGAAATTTGCCATTTCTGAATATTTTTCCTGTTGCTGTTGTGTATTTACATTGGGACTACGGATGTGAGATTCCTGTAGCTCCCCCATTGTCTGTTTATTTTGGGACTACGGATGTGGGATTTTGGTAGATCCCCCTGCACAGTTATATGGAAATATAAGAATGCACCCGGTAGATTCCCCCTGTACTGGGTATTTACATTTGGGACTACGGAACAGGATTCCAGTAGATCCCCGCACACTATGAGTTGGACTACGGGATGGGATCTCGGGAGATCCATTGGATATGTACATATTGGACTACAGGACGGTACCCTAGGAGATCCCCGGTTGTTATTTTGGTTCTAAGTCGTATTTCTTTCCGTGTTTTACCTTGTCTTTGTAATAGTTTTTGTTGCCCTTTCTATATCCTGCATTACTTTTACTGCTATATTTATTTTTACTGTTCTGTTCTACACTGTCAAACTTAATACTTTATTTAACCTCAGTAGGGTCCTAACCTTCCTCGTCACTACTCGACCGAGGTTAGGCTTGGCACTTACCGAGTACTGCTGTGGTGTACTCATGCCCTTCTGCGCATGTTTTACATGTGCAGATCCAGGTACTGCGACTCAGTCCTATCACCCTTGAGGCGAGGTGACTACTCCAACGACTTCGAGGTATATCTGTTGAGCTCGCAGATTGAGGAGTCCCTTTCTATTCTAGCTTTTAACATTTACCCTTTGTATTTCTTTTCCTTGTTAGATATTCTGGAGTTAGAGTACTGTGTAGTGATCCTTAGCTTGTGATTCATGGGTTTCCGGGTCTTGGAAGTATGTATTGGTTGAGAGTTAAATATTGTGTATGCCGAGCGGCACTTTTAAACACAGTTTTATCACTCTTCATTTTGTTTTAATTTTTTTATTCCGCACTTTAGTTATCTTCCGCAATTTAGGCTTACCTAGTCGTAGAGGACTAGGTGCCATCATGATGGTTCACGGAGGGTGAACCAGGGTTGTGACAAGTTGGAATTATAGCTCTAGGTTCATAGGAGTCATGGATCACAAGTCGGTTTATTAGAGTCTCGCTGATCGGTACAAAGACGTCTGTACTTATCTACGAGAGGCTATGTAACTGTTAGGAAAATTCCACTTTATTTGATTTCCTTGTCGTGTGATATTTTGACCTCACAATTCTCTCTCACAGATGGTGAGGACATGCGCTACCCGAGATGATCAGGTACTCGCGCCCCGTACTGCAGCCGTCAGAGGCTGGGGCCGGGGTAGAGGCTGAGGATGCGCACGTGGTGTAGCTAGAGCACCTATGCGAGCTGCCGCCGAGGTACCACTAGCAGTTCCAGCCAGAGTCTAGGCAACTGACACACCTACTGCTACTACTACTCCAGCTCTTCAGGAGACTCTGGCACAGTTCATGAGCATGTACACCACTCTGGCTCACGCAGGGTTGCTTCCCCTTGCTGCATCTACATCTTAGGCCGGGGAGGAGCACAGACTCCCGCCGCCCGCACTCCTAAGCAGCGAGTGCATGTTGAGCAGGTCCCTGAGATTATTCTTGTACCGTCTGCAGTGCCAGTTCATCCTGAGGGCAGGGCAACGATTTCGAAGGAGGAGCAGCTGAGGCTTGAGAGGTTCAAGAGGTACAAGCCTCTTGTATTCAGTGGTCTAACATCAGAGGATGCTTTGGGATTTCTAGATGAGCGTTACCGCATTCTCCGTGCCATGGGTATATCAGGATTGAGCGAGGTTTCCTTTACTACCTTCCAGTTTCGAGGAACCGCCTATGAGTGATGGCGTACCTATGAGTTAGACAGTTCGGATGAGGCTGCTTCACTGACTTAGACTCAATTTTCAGATCTGTTCCTGAGAGAATATGTTACACAGAGCCTCAGGGACACATGGCGCGCAGAGTTTGAGAATTTGCGCCAGGGTACTATGACTGTCTCAGAGTATGCTGTCCGTTACACCAGTTTGGCTAGGCATGCACCAACCTTGGTTTCTACTGTTCGCGAGAGGGTTCGCCGGTTTATTGAGGGCCTTATTCCCAGAATTAGGTCTAGGATGGCTCGTGAGTTGGAGATGGATATTTCTTATTAGCAGGTGGTGAGCATTTCTAGGAGGATTGAGGGTATGCATGCTAGGGAGAGAGAGGAGAGGGAGGCCAAGAGGTCTCGAGAGTCGGGCCATTTCTCTGGTGCCTGTGCCCCAGCAGCAGGTCGTCATGGTAGGGGTTATATGAGTCGCCCTGTTCATTCAGCTCTTCCAGTAGCCAGTGGAATTCTAGCTCCTCCTAGACCTCAGGAGCCTTATTATGCATTACTGGTATCTAGCGCACCTCTTGCGCGAGGTGCTTTCAGAGGCCAGTCCAACAAACTTGGTCCGAGATAGTCACAGCCACTACGTCCTCTAGAGTTTGTTTTGAGTGTGGTGACACACATCATATGGCGAGGGATTGCCCTAAACTTGGGAGGGATGCACTTCCACAAATTTCTCAGCCACAGCGTGCCTTGCGGAGTTCTCAAGCTATTGTTACGTCTCCAGTTGTTACCCCACCTGCTCAGCCAGCCAGAGATGAAGGTCAAGGAGGTAGAGGTTGCCCTAGAGGGGGAGGCAAGGCTCGATACTATTCCCTTCTTGCCCGTACCGAGGCTGTTGCCTCCGATTCTGTCATCACAGGTATTATACTAGTTTGTCACAGAAATGCATCGGTTCTATTCGATCCAGGCTCTACTTATTCTTATGTGTCTTCTTATTTTGCTCTGCATTTGGGTGTATCTCGAGATTATTTGAGTTTCCCTATTTATGTTTCTACCTCTGTGGGAGATTCTCTTATTGTGGACCGCGTTTATCGGTCATGTTTGGTTGCTCATAGTGGTTTTGAGACCAGAGCCAATTTATTGTTGCTCATTATGGTAGATTTTGACATTATCTTGGGCATGGACTGGTTATCACCCCATTATGCTATTCTGGATTGTCACGCCAAAACCGTGACGCTAGTTATGCTAGGTATACCGCGTGTTGAGTGGAGGGGTACTTTAGGTCACTCTCCCAGTAGAGTTATTTCTTTTCTTAAAGCTCAGCGTATGGTTGAGAAGGGGTGTGTCGCTTATTTAGCTTATGTGAGAGATGTCAGTATTGATACCCTTTTAATTGATTCAGTTCCAATAGTACGGGATTTTCCTGATGTGTTTCTAGCTGTCCTTCCGGGCATGCTGTCTGATAGAGATATTGATTTTGGCATTGATATGTTGCCAGTCACTCAGCCATTTCTATTCCTCTGTATCGTATAGCTCCTCCTGAGTTGAAGGAGTTGAAGAATCAGTTACAGGAATTGCTTGATAAGGGTCTTATTCGGCCTAGTGTATCACCTTGGGGTGCTCCTGTCTTGTTTGTGAAGAAAAAGGATAGTTCTATGCGTATGTGTATTGATTATCACCAGTTGACCAAGGTTACAGTGAAGAACCATTATCCTTTACCTCGTATTGATGATCTGTTTGACCAACTTCAGGGTGCACTAGTGTTTTCTAAGATTGATTTGTGCTCAGGTTACCATTAGTTGAATATTCGGGAGCCAGTTATCCCGAAGACTGCTTTCAGGACTCGATATGGTCATTACGAGTTCCTTGTTATGTCATTTGGGCTGACCAATTCCCCATCAACCTTTATGCATTTGATGCACAGTGTGTTCCGACCGTATCTTAACTCGTTCGTTATTGTCTTTATTGATGATATTCTGGTGTATTCCCGAAGTTGGGAAGATCATGCGTAGCACCTGAGGACTATGATTCATAATATGAGAGAGAAGAAGTTATATGCTAAGTTCTCGAAATGTGAGTTGTGGTTAGATTCAGGGGCATTCCTAGGCCACATGGTATCGAGTGAGGATATTCAGGTGGATCCGAAGAAGATAGAGGCCGTGTAGAGTTGTCCCAGACCATCCTCAACTACCGAGATCCACAGTTTTCTTGGCTTGGAAGGCTACTACCGTCGTTTTGTTGAGGGGTTTTAATCGATTGCAGCCCCTATGACCAGGTTGACCCAGAAGGGTGCTCCGTTCTAATGGACGGAGGAGTGTGAGGCGAGCTTTCAGAAGCTCAGGAGAGCTTTGACCACAACCCTAATTTTGATACTGCCTATAAGTTCGAGGTCTTATACGGTCTATTGTGATGCCTCGAGGATTGGCCTCGGGGCAGTGTTGATGCAGGACGGTAGGGTGATTGCCTACGCGTGTAGACAGCTGAAGATACATGAGAAGAATTACCCTGTCCACAACCTTGAGTTAGCTGCCATTGTTCATGCCCTGAAGATTTGGCACCATTATTTATACGGGGTTCCTTGTGAGATTTATACTGACCATCAGAGCTTGCAACACATATTCAAGCAAACGGATCTAAATCTGCGCCAGAGGAGGTGGTTAGAGTTGCTAAAGGACTATGACATCACTATTTTGTATCACCCGGGCAAGGACAATGTGGTGACCGATGCTTTGAGTCACCTAGGTAGAGAGTTTGGGGAGTTTGGCTTATTTACCAGCATCGGAGAAGCCTATGGCGATGGATATTCAGGCCTTAGCCAGCCAGTTTGTAAGAGTGGATCTTTCCGAGCCCAGTTGGGTTCTAGCTTGCGTGGTTTCTCGGTCTTCCTTTTTTGATCGTATCAGGGAGCGTTAGTATGATGACCCTCATTTGCTTGTCCTCAAGGACAAGGTTCAGCATGGTGATGGCAGAGATGTGACTAATGGTGATGATGGGGTGTTGAGGATGCAGGGTCGGATTTGTGTACCCAATGTCAATTGGCTTCGAGAGTTGATTCTAGAGGAGACCCATAGTTCGCGGTATTCCATCCATCTAGTTGCCGCGAAGATGTATCAGGATTTGAGGCAGCACTACTGGTAGAGGCGGATGGAGAAAGATATTGTAGGATTTATATCTTGGTGCCTCAACTGTCAACAGGTGAAGTATGAGCACTAGAGACCGGGTGGGTTGCTTCAGAAGATAGAGATTCCGGAGTGGAAGTGGGAGCGGATCACCATGGACTTTGTAGTTAGGCTCCCACGGACTTTGAGGAAGTTCGATGCTATTTGGGTGATTGTGGATCGGCTGACCAAGTCCGCTCATTTCATTCCTGTGTGTACTACTTATTCTTCGGAGCGGTTAGCGGAGATTTATATCCGGGAGATTGTTTGTCTGCATGGTATTCCAGTGTCCATCATTTCGAATAGAGGTACACAGTTCACATCACAGTTAGAGGGCTGTTCAGCATGAGTTGGGTACTCGGGTGGAGTTGACTACAACATTTCACCCTCAGACGGACGGACAGTCCGAGCACACTATTCAGATTCTTGAGGATATGCTCTGTGCATGTGTGATAGAGTTTGAGGGGTCTTGGGATCAGTTCTTTCCATTGGCAGAATTTGCTTACAACAACAGCTATCAGTCCAACATTCAGATGGCACTGTATGAGGCTTTATATGGTAGACGGTGTAGATCCCCGGTGGGTTGGTTTGAGCCGGGTGAGGCCAGATTATTGGGCATCGACTTGATTCAAGATGCTTTGGAGAAGGTCAAGGTGATTCAGGATAGACTTCGTACAGCCCAGTGCAGACAGAAGAGTTACGCAGATCGGAAGGTTCGTGATGTTTCTTATATGGTTGGAGAGCGGGTTCTGCTTCCGGTTTCGCCTATGAAGGGCGTTATGGTATTTGGGAAGAAAGGAAAGTTGAGTCCGAGGTTTATTGGCCCTTTTGAGATATTGAGGCGCGTTGGGGAGGTTGCTTATGAACTTGCTTTACCTCCCAGCTTGGCAGGAGTTCATCCAATATTTCATGTTTCGATGCTCCGGAGGTATCATGGTGATCCGTCGCACGTGTTGGATTTCAGTTCAGTCCAGTTGGACAAGGATCTATCCTATGTTGAGGAGCTAGTGGCAATATTAGACAGATAGGTTAGAAAGCTGAGGTCAAAGAACATTGCATCCGTGAAGGTTCAGTGACAGGGTCAGCCGGTCAAGGAGGCAACCTAGGAGACCGAGCAGGATATGCGTAGCCGTTACCCTCATCTTTTCACTACTTCAGGTATGTCTTTATGCTCGTTCAAGGAGGAACGAATGTTTAAGTGTAGGAGGATGTGACGACCCGGCCGACCGTCTTAAGAATTTACGCCCCGATCCCCCATTAACTGCTTTCCCCAAGTTTATTCCTACTATTTTGATTTGCCGGGATGTTCGATTTTGAGTTTCGGAGAGTTTTGGGACACTTAGTCCCTAAATGAGAGCTTAAGTGTTGGAAAGTTGGCCGTAGTCGGAACAGTGTAAAGACGGCCTTGGAAAGGAAATCCGGTGGTTCCTTAGCTCTGTTGGGTGATTTTGGGCTTAGGGGCATGTTCAGATTGTGTTTTGGAGGTCCGTAGCTAATTTAGGCTTGAAATGCCGAAAGTTGAATTTTTGACGTTTTTGATCCGAGGGTCAGAATGGAATTATGGAAGTTGGAATAGCTCCGTAGTGTTTAATGTGACGTATGTGCAAAATTCCAGGTCATTCGGACGAGGTTTGATAGACTTTTTGATCGAAAGCGTATTTTTAGAGTTTTTGGAATTCTTAAGCTTGAACCTGATGAAAAATAGGTGTTTTGATGTTGTTTTGAGCGTTCCGAAGGTTGGAACAAGTTTGAATGGTGTTTTAGGATTGGTTGGCAGGTTTGGTCGAGGTCTCGGAGGCCTCGGGTGTGTTTCGGGTGGTCAATCAGACCATTTCAAGTTGTGAAAAACTACAGAAAACTGCTGTTGGGTGTTGCAGAAAAATGATCTTCGCATTTGCGAGCAGGCCCTCACGTTCGCGAAGGGTTAATAGGTGAGACTGAGGATTTAGCCTTCGCGTTCGCGAAGGGGCTGGGTTCTTGTGCATCGCGTTCGCAAGGTGATGCCGCGTTCGCGTAGAGGAAAGTTGGGCGGCTGGGTCGAGGTTGATTTGTCCTTCGCGTTCGCGGAGGGGACGTCGCGTTCGCGTTGAGTATGAGAGCTAAGCCTTTGCGTTCACGAGCTGTGTGTTGCAATCGCGATGAAGGAGTTTTAGTCAAAGTAAATTTGTTCTTCGCGAACGCGAGGCGTTGACCGCATTCGCGAAGAAGGATTTGATGCCTGTGCAGAATGTTTAAATAGTCATTTGGTCCGTGATTTGGGGTTATCTTCCATTATTTTTAGGCGATTTTGAAGCTTTTTGAAGGGGATTGAAAAGAGATTCAAGGGGAATCACTTGGAGGTAATATTTTTGACTTCATAACTCATTTATATGTGATTAAAGACCTAATTGGTGGTGAGAAATTTGGGAAAATGGGTAATTAGGGCTTGAGATTAAGAGACCTTAACATGGGTATTTGAGGGGTCAATTGAACTCTGATTTTAGTGTTCTTATTATGTATAGACTCGTGAGAGTATGAGGTTTCTGAAAATGTAAATTTTACCCAATTCCAAGATGTGGGCCCGAGGGGCATTTTGGACATTTTACCTAATTTCGCGTATTAGCTTAGAATTTCTTTGTAGAATCCGTTACTTGAAGTGTTATTTACATTATACAATTGAATTGAATAGATTTGGGCCATTTGGAGTTGAGTACTCGTGGCGAGAGCGTGGTTTCCTGTTGATTTTGAGTCGGTTCGAGGTAAATGGCTTGTTTAACCTTGTGTGGGGGACTTTCCCCTTAGGATTTGGTATATTTGGTAATTGAATGCCTTGTACGTGAGGTGACAAGTGCGTGCTTGTGCTAATTGTTAGAAATCCGGTTTTCTTTAAGTAATTACTAGTATATTTCCTTTCCAGTTTATAGTACTTGCACTATTAAGTCTGTTTTTAGCTTAGGAAAGCATGTCTAAGTGACTTAATTATTTTACTTGCTCAAACTACCTTACCTAAATTCGGTGCAACATGCTAGGCTAGAATTACTTGGTTGCCTTAATATGAAATTTGCCATTTCTGATAATTTTTCCTGTTGCTGTTGTGTATTTACATTGGGACTATGGATGTGGGATTTCTGTAGCTCCCCATTGTCTGTTTATTTTGGGACTACGGATGTGGGATTCTGGTAGATCCCCCTGCACAGTTATATGGAACTACAGGAATGTACCCGATAGATTTTCCCCAATACTGGGTATTTACATTTGGGACTACGGAACGGGATTCCGGTAGATCCTCGCGCACTATGAGTTGAACTATGGGACAGGATTCCGGGAGATCCATTGGATATGTACATATGGGACTACAGGACGGTATCCTGGGAGATCCCCGGTTGTTATTTTGGTGCTAAGTCGCATTTCTTTCTATGTTTTGCCTTGTCTTTGTAATAGTTGTTGTTGCCCTTTTTATATCCTGTGTTACTTTTACTGCTGTATTTATTTATGCTGTTTTATTCTACACTGTCAAACTTCATACTTTATTTAATCTCAGTAGGGCCCTGACCTTCCTCGTCACTACCCGACCGAGGTTAGGCTTGGCACTTACCGAGTACCGCTGTGGTGTACTCATGCCCTTCTGCACATGTTTTTCATGTGCAGATCCAGGTACTGCGACTCAGTCCTATCATCCTTGAGGCGAGGCGACTACTCCAGCGACTTCGAGGTATATCTGTCGCGTTCGCAGATCGAGGAGTCCCTTTCTATTCTAGCTTTTATCATTTGCCCTTATGTATTTCTTTTCCTTGTTAGATATTCTGGAGTTAGAGTACTATGTAGTGATCCTTAGCTTGTGATTTATGGGTTTTCGGGTCTTGGAAGTATGTATTGGTTGAGAGTTAAATATTGTGTATGCCGAGCGACACTTTTAAACACTGTTTTATCACTCTTCATTCTATTTTAATTTGTTTTTTTTTCGGACTTTGATTATCTTCCGCAATTTAGCTTTACCTAGTCGTAAAGTACTAGGTGCCGTCACGATGGTTCACGGAGGACGAACCGGGGTCCTGACATTCGTCCATTATAAAGCTTCAAGAATTGTATTATTACAATTTGTACAATATTGAATAGCTTCTTGAAGTAGATATTGATTTTAAAGGGGATAAAGATCTACCGATATTATGGGTTTTATATTTATATATTATTTTATCGATACACGCAAAGTTCACGTGCAATGCACGTATACTAAAACTAGTGAAAACGAGAGAAGCGTAGGGATATTATAAGTACATGAATGATAGATCGGTATAAGTTGATACCTGAGCTATCGACCAAATCCCTGTTACACACTTTCTGCGGGGGAAAATAATATTACACACACCAATAAGATTCTGACACGTGTCATCAATTTAAAATAAAAGGAAAATACTTAAAAACGATACTCCATCTTCTTCATCTTAGTCGTCGGAAAATCATGTCAAAGCAAAGCCAGAAACCTTGAATTTTCAACCACCAAAGTGATAAACACCACAAAAAACTTCCATTTTCACCCAAAAACAATAAATTTTCATTCTATTTTCAAAATTCATAGCTGCCACAAAAAACATAATAACCACCCACCATTTTCGAGCAAAAGATCTCAGACTCATCTCACCCAATTCCACCACCGTAGAAACAATATTTTCATATTCAAACAAAAAGAGAGAAAAAAAGAACGAGTATAAGCCCTTTATAAATTGCTATACTCTAAGCTTGTAAATTTTTGCTCAATTTCAAGAATCCATTTGAGTTCCAAATCAATAGCATAAATCCCAACTAAATAATTCTAATAGTAAGGCAAGAGTATTTCAAATCTAAAATATCAGTTACACTTAAACAAAAACAAATGCTTCAATGGAGGAAAATGGTGTGTGGCGGTGTTGATGAGGAAAATGAAGAAGGGACAGAGAGTTCTGAACAAATAAAGGTTTAGAAAAAAAAGGATGAAAAAAGAAGAGAAGGGTTGAAGGTAGAGGTTGGCCGCCGAAAAAACAAGATAGAGATAGAAGGAGGGTGGGGAAGATGAGGGATTTGCTGACACATGGAATAAAATAAGTATTTAGACAGTATTTTAGCTGGTAGACGCGCTTCTATCTTGGTATTTTACACATGCTAGGTCTTGGTCAAAGAAGGTGTGTCTTAGACACAGTCTACAAAGGTTGGGTGTGTAAAAGGTTGCCCGTGGAGGAAAAGTGTGTAACAGGGATTTGAGTGTAAGGTCAATGGGTAAACTATATATTTTACCATTAGAATTTGATAAGTTTAACTTGTAAGTTTTATATGAAGAAACTAATTACACGAATAAAATTTTGCCAAGTTTTAATATTAATTGAAACTTAGCGATTCTTTTATATGATCATAACTAACCTTGACCTTTGTTATTTTGAAATTGTATGTGTCAAAAATAATATATTGGGTTGAACCTATTAAACTCCTGCTTCATCGGTCTCTGATTCTGAGAATACTCGAATTTATATTCTCCTTCTAAAGTTCATTAGACATTTTACCAATCATGACAAGGCGACCGTGAGCTTTTTTTTTTGTCACCAATATTGATGTTAAATATTACTCCCTCCATTCCAGTTTTTGTGAACCTATTTCTTTTTTGGTCGTTCCAAAATGAATGACCCCTTTCTAAATTTGGAAACAATTTAGCTTAAACTTACAATTCTATCCTTAATGAGAAACTTTTATACCCACACAAATACCCTGGGTCCCTTTTTGACTTATTTAGGACCACAGGTTTCAAAAATCTTCATTTTTTCTTAAACTCCGTGCCCAGTCAAACAGGTTCACATGAATTGGAATGGAGGGAGTACTAGTTTATTAATTATTCCTTATGTTTGTTTTTTATTGACATATGACAAGCACTAATTATAGTTGCTGTTGTGAAGACTATATATTAATTTTGTTCAATTCTTTATGTGCTTGTTTTTAATATTATTGTTGTTACTTCGTTTCATCGTGCAGTATGCATGCGCGTAGATATTATTTTAATTTTCAGTATAGATTGGAGTAAAGTCATTCCTAAGATCTAAGAAAGTATTTGGAAGGCTATGTTTGTCGGCATGCTCTCTATGGTAGCAAACTAGAAACCCTAGACATTCTTTCATGTCAGAACATTTTTTTGACTAGGGATAGCTGCTCATTCTTTTTATTCTTCCATTCCAAAAGCTTCACTTGTATAGTTACTTTCTTGAAAGTGACGAACCACCCCATTCATATTCTTTCTGAACTACACATTTATTTTGGATTTCTTTTCCTATTAGATATACTAAAGTTGTTTTAATAAGAACCTCAGTCATCCATTATTAAATACATGTAATAAAAGGGTCTCTTATAATTCATTTGATCAATACGTTCCATCAAGACTCCCTAAATACTTCATTTACTTTTTTCATTATAGATTTTTGGAGTTTGTCTTAGCATTTGATGTCACGACCCAAATCAAGGTCGTAACATGACACCTAATAAGCCACTACCCGCGGCTACGTAAATTATTATCAATAGACCAACGAACACAGCACAAAATGTGTAGCAAAAGTTCCATAATCATAAATAATAGATACATCTCAACAGCGAAAGTTAAAAGAAGTGATACAACTCTGAAACAACCCCAGAAGAAGAGTAGAAATAGCTCCACGAACCAACTGTGGATGTTTCACATCTAAAGAGTACTAAAGCGGTCTCAAATGAGGATCATTGTGGTCCTACAGTACCGCTACTGGTAGGATATGCACACAGCAGTGAGTGAATTTAGGGAGGTTTTACCCAGTGAGATCACCGAACCGCTCCTCCGTCTTACCCCTCGAAGCTAGTCTTAAAATTAATGCAGGAAAGAAAATAACGACAATATATAGCAATACAATAGTAAGAAGCCAAATGTTACAATCCAATGTTATTCAATTTGTATTACTATAATAAATAATGAAACAATAGATTTTTCTAAAACAGAAAACTAAAAATTAGCAGCAATAGAATGTAGAAATAATCAAGCAGAATCTGGAAAAAAATCGAGCCTAATGCACAATGTGTTTTTAAGGAAATTATTCCCCTCAAGTATCCGAGGTTCTGCAATATTATCCTCCCAAGATAGAATAATTTAACTCACCAGAGTGTTGGTATCAAAAACACCGGTGAAACAGCAAATTACTCGAAGGCTGTAAACCACACTAGAATTTTAATTGTCCAGAAGAAGGAGAAGAAGCTCAGAAGATATCGTAAGGAAAGATTCTAGGATCAAGGCATGTTTATAGCTATTTTCTGGCACTGTTTCTTAAAAGGTTTACAACCTTTCAAAAACAGCCATGGCTGTTGGAACAAGTGGGAATGGAAAAAAGGATATAAAATAATCTGGGAAAGAAATGGGACGGGTCGCGTCGCAGGTCCGGGTTATTTCGGGTTGAATTTTTGTCAATTAATTCAATCAATTAATTAAAATTTTTTTTGTCCAAAAAGATTAATCAATCAATCGATCTTTGACCAAATCCGAAGCCGAGCCAGCGTCGACAATGATGGCACGATGCTTACTTTCTTTCTACCCATTTAACACCAAGAGAAGTGCTTTCTCAATATAAGCACATTCACTTTTCTTTCCACCACTAATGAGGGACACTTACTCTTCCCTCCACTTTCTTCTCTCCATTTTTCATTGACCAATCTTTTAATCCCAACAATCCCCCACATGAATGAGGAATGACTATAAGACAAAGGAATGCATAGACGAACGTGTGATTTACATGCAAGGATTAATTGCATCTGGATAAGTAAGTTTCCCTTTGAACTTTTCGTAGTGAATTTATATTAGATATACTCGATTAAGCGGTAGATTTGATATCTTTGAATCGTCGAGCTTTGTTGTATACCTAGACAACATAAGTCATACAATCAATCCTTAACCATCTATGGTTCTCACAGTTATGTTCGTTTCAGCCATGAACACCGTCTGGTTTTATGAGTGCTTAGAGAATGTGCCTTTACTCTCATTCCCATTGAAGCAACTTACACTTCATACTAACATATGTGATTTCTAAACGTGTAATCCTAGAGATACATTATCTGATCATTTCCTGCCAGACTTAGCAAATCATTAAAAACCTTTAAGTTTTATTGACTCGTCAAAAAGCCTTAATGCTTAACCCTGATTCCTGAACATTGTCTTCATCACGAGAATAGATTGAGTTATTTGACAATGTTGAACCTTCATTCATAACTTTGTTTCATCTCTTTGAACCTAACTCTTGGGATCTCTAGTCTGTTTGGTAGAGTTACTGCCATGATGACTTGTCCTAGGCCTTAACCCCATATCATTTGATGATCTTTCAACCGCCTCTCTAGATAGGCCTTTTGTTAGTGGATCCAACACGTTACTCTTGACTTTACGTAGTCAATTGTGATAACACCACTAGAGAGTAGCTGTCTAATGGTATTGTGTCTCCGTCTTATGTGACGAGATTTTCCGTTATACATAACGCTCCCTTCCCTGCCTATTGCCGCGTGACTATCACAATGTATACATATAGGTACCAAAGGTTCGGGAGAAAATGGAGTATCTTTCAAGAAATTTCGGATCCATTCAGCTTCTTCACCGGCCTTATTTAAAGCTATGAATTCAGATTCCATTGTAGAATAGGCGATGCACATTTATTTGGATGATTTCTAAGATACTGTTCCATCCCCAATTGTGAAAACATATCCACTTGGGATTTAACTTCAGAAGATTCGGTAATTTAATTTGCATCACTATATCCTTCGATCACGGAGGGATATTTGTTATAATGCAGAGCATAATCTTGGGTGTGTTTCAGATACCCCAAAACTCGTTTTATTTCCATCCAATGTATTTGATTGAGATTACTTGTAAACTGACTCAGTTTTCTAATAGCACATGCTATATCTGGTCGCGTAAAATTTATAATATACAACAAACTTCCCAATATCTTGCATAGTCCGGTTGTGAGTCACTTTCACCTTAATTCTTTTGAAGTGCATAACTCACGTCAATTGAAGTTTTAGCAATCTTAAAATCCAAATACTTAAATTTGTCAAGTACTTTTTCAATGTAGTGAAACTGTGATAATGCTAGACCTTGTAGAGTCTTGTGAATTCGGATTCCTAAGATCACATCAGCAACTCCTAAGTCTTTCATGTCGAATTTTCTAGCCAACATGCGCTTAGTAGCATTTATATCTGCCATATTTTTGCTCATTATCAACATGTCATCAACATATAAACAAACAATGACTTCATGACCTGGAGTATTTTTAATGTAAACACATTTATCACACTTGTTAATTTTAAACCCACTTGCCAACATTATTTGGTCAAATTTGGCATGCTATTGTTTGAGTGCTTGTTTAAGTCCATAAAATGACTTAATACGTTTGCACACTTTCTTTTCTTTAACCGGAACCACAAAACCCTCAAGTTGTTCCATGTAAATCTCTTCCTCCAGTTCTCCATTTAAGAAAGCTCTTTTAACATTCATTTGATGGATTTCAAGACCATACACGGCTGCCAGTGCCACTAACACCCTAATAGATATTATCCTTGTTACTGGGGAGTAAGTGTCAAAGTAATTAAGGCCTTCCTTTTGTCTATAACCTTTGACAACAAGTCGTGCCTTATATTTGTCAATAATGCCATTAACTTTCATTTCTATTTAAAGATCCATTTCAAACCTAAAGGCTTATTTCCTAGAGGAAGATCAACCAATTCTCATGTGTGGTTATCGAAAATTGATTGAATCTCACTATTGACTGCCTCTTTCCAAAATGCT
Organism: Nicotiana sylvestris; assembly: GCF_000393655.2. NCBI lineage: Eukaryota > Viridiplantae > Streptophyta > Magnoliopsida > Solanales > Solanaceae > Nicotiana > Nicotiana sylvestris. The sequence goes on along the minus strand of NC_091057.1, from coordinate 87,127,077 downwards.
GAATCAGAAGATGACATAGCTGCTTTGAAAGTTTGAGGCTTATTTTCAAGCAAGAATGTCACAAAATCTTGTCCAAAGGAAGTAGCTATTCTTTGATGTTTGCTACGCATTGGATATTCTTCACTTGGAGTATTTTCCTTTGGTTCTTCCCGTGTTCATTTAGGTCTTTCACTTAATGACTCGCATTCAGTTTTATACGGATAGATGCTTTCAAAGATTATCTGATTCAATTACCATATTAACATGAATTTCGAGATTATTAGATTTATGAACCAAAAAACGACATGCTTTACTGTTTGTAACATATCCAATGAAAACATAATTCATAGTTTTTGGTCTGATTTTTACCCTCTTGGGTAAAGGTACTTGTACCTTTGCTAAACACCACCACACTTTAAAATATTTCAAGTTGAGTTTTCTTCCTTTCCATTTTTTATATGGAATAGATTGCGTTTTGCTGTGGGGTATTCTATTGAGTATTCAGTTAGTTGTAAGGATAGCTTCCTCCCACAAACTCTGCGGTAATCCGGAACTTATTAATAAAGAATTCATCATTTTCTTTAATGTCCGTTTTTTCCTTTCCTCAATTCCAGTGAATTGAGGTGTGTAGGGGCAGTAGTTTGATAGATAATTTCATATTCCGAACATATTTCTGCAAACGGAGATTCATATTCTCCACCCCTATTACTTCTAATAATTTTGATTGCTTTATTCAATCGATTCTCCACTTCATTCTTGATTTGCCTAAATGCTTCAATTGCTTCATCCTTACTATTAAGTAAAAAAACATAGCAACATCGAGTACAATCGTCAATAAAAGTTATAAAATACACTTTCCCACCTTGAGATGGTGTCGACTTCATATCACAAATGTTAGTATGAATTAAGTGTAAAGAATTTGAATCCATTTCAATAGACTTACAAGGATGTTTTACAAACCTAGATTCAACGCATATTTGACATTTTGATGTAATCAAATTTAGGCAATCCTTCTTAATTAATTAACTTTTGCAAGGTTTTGTAATTGATATGTCCTAAACGAATATGCCATAAATCATTTGACTCCAATAAATAAGAAGAAGCTGAAATTTTATTAATACCGCTAACAACCATTACATTGAGTTTGAAAAAGCCCTCTGTGAGGTAGCCCTTTCAAACATACATTTCATTCTTTCTTACAATAACCTTGTTAGATACAAATACACTTTAAATTCATTCTTAACAAGTAAAGAAGTTGAAACTATGTTCTTTCTAATAGTAGGAACATGAAGAATATTGTTGAGCATTAACACCTTGCCGGAAGTCATCATCAGGAATATCTTTCCATAACCCTCAATCTCGGCTGTAGCAGTATTTACCATGGAAATCTCTTCTCTAGGACCAGCAATAGAGTAAGTCGCAAATGCTTCTTTGACAGCACAAACATGTCGAGTGGCTCTAGAGTCCATCCACCACTCTTTAGGATTTCCAACTAGGTTGCATTCCGAAAGCATTGCACACAGATCATCAATGTAATCATTCTTCTCCACTATATTGAATTGTCCCTTTTACTTATCCTTTTTTGGGTGTTGACAATCAGGGGCTTTATGACCAGCTTTTCCACAATTGTAGTAGTTACCCTTTAATTTCTTTTTGTTCTGCTCCTTAGTCTGTCTAGAAGACCTCTTCCCCTTCTTACTTTTTGGAGCAGTCTCCTAAATGATATTAGCTCCCATAATCGTTGAATTTCCACGAGACTTATTCTCAGTTATTTTATTGTCTTCCTCAATATTTAGATGAATCATAAGATCTTCCAACTTCATTTCTTTGCGCTTGTGCTTAAGATAGAGTTTGAAATCTCTCCACGCAGGAGGAAATTTTTCAATCATTGCAGCCACTTGAAATGCATCATTCACAACCATACCTTCAACAATAAGTTCGTGAAAAATAATTTGAAGCTCTTGAACATGGGTTCTAACAGTTTTGTTGTCTATCATTTTATAGTCTAGAAACTTGGCAACCACAAACTTTTTCAAGCATTCATCTTCAGTCTTGTACTTCTTCTCAAGTGCGTCCCATAATTCTTTCGAAGTTTTCATAGCACTTTAAATATTGTATAAGTCATCCTCCAAAGCACTTTGATGTAGCCTTTGCAAAGAAAGTCTGATTGTTCCACTCCATAACAATTATAAACTTCTCATTGTCCGACATGTCGGCGGCAGGCACTGGAGGGTCTTCACTGGTGAACTTCTGCTTACCAAGCATGGTAAGCCAGAAAAACACCCTTTGCTTCCATCCTTTGAAGTTGGCTCTAGAAAATTTCCCCGATTTCTCGGCCATTGGCACAATAGTTCGGCTTGACGAGGCTAACGTCGTTTTCGCAATAGTCAGAGAAGGATTGCCATTGTCAATTGCTAAGTTTCACTATCAACAATAGAAGAGTTCAATTAATGGCAAAAAATAGTATAGTAAATAGTACTGTAATTAATAATAAACAGTACATTTAATAAATAAAAATCGAAGTTTTTATATACTGTTTCACGAAAAATGATGAAGTTTTTATATTCTTCAAATAGTTTCTGAATTTTAATACTACGATGTTTTATATCTTCAAATCAGAAATAGAAAACTTCAGAAGGAGTAGAAAACCACACAGGTTTAAATCTCCAAAAATAGAATACATATTACAATATAAAAATAATTTCCTTAAGCTTGTTATTCATTCTGTATTACTATAATAAATAATGAAACAATAACTTTTTTCTAAAATTGAAAACTGAAAATTAGCAGCAACAGAATGTCGAAATAATCAAGCAGAATCTGGGAAAAAAAAATCGAGCTGACTGAATTCACATTGTGTCTTTAAGGAAATTATTCCCCTGAAGTAACTAAGGTGCTGAGATATTATCTTCCCAAGATAGAACGATTTAACTCACCAGACTGTTGGTACCAAAAATGCCGGCGAAACAGCGAACCACTCGAAGGCTATAAACCACACTAGAATTTTAATTATGCTAAAGAAGGAGAAGAAGATTTCGTAAGGAAAGATTTTGGGATCAAGGCATATTTATAGCCGTTTTCTGGCACTGTTTTTGAAAAGGTTTGCAATCTTTCAGAAATAGTCATGGCTGTTGGAACAGATGGGAATGCTTCCCGTTTGAAATATTCTGGGAAAAAGGATTTAAAATAATCCGGAAAAAAATGGATCGGGTCTTGTCGCGGGTCCTGGGTTGTTCCGGGTTGAATTTTCGTTAATTAATTGAAAGAAATTTTGTCCAAAATGATTAATCAATCAATCAATCTTTGACCAAATCCAAATCCAAAGATTAATCAATTTATCGATTTTTGACCAAATTCAAATTCAAACCCAAATCCGAAGCTGAAATCGAATCCGAGCCGAGCTAGCGACGACGACGACGCGAGACTTACTTTCTTTGCAACCCATTTAACACCAAGAGAAGTGCTTTCTCAATATAAGCACATTCGCTTTTTTTTTCCACCACTAATGAAGGACACTTGCTCTTTCCAAAGCAAAAGGAAGATCACTTTCCCTCCACTTTCTTCCTTCACTTTCCATTCACCAATCTTTTAATCACAACATCCAAATCCTACCAATGCTACAACAGTACCTAACACCGCCAGCTAAGCGAATCACATAATTATTATAATCCAATTTTGTCATGCTAAACAGGAATTATAATAGAGTTCTAATAACTACATAGATAGATGATCATAAGTCTAATATAATATGGAAATATTATAAATGGAGTCTAATAAAATGGAGTCTAATAAAGATGTGGATAGATGATCATAAGTCTGATTCAATACGAAAATACTGACACAAATCCCCTAAAAACTAGTAATAAGACGTCATGGCCGACTATTATGAATAATAAAGCAATTGTCTTTAGTATAGTACAAATTCCATCTGAATAAAAGAAGCAGTAATGACTAGATAAGAGAAGGTGGCTTCAGCGAACTGCGGAACTAGAAGAGTAGCTTACCCTCAAGTCTCCAAGTCTCCAATCAAGCTCCAAAACTAGGCTCCCTAACGTGTCTCAAATGGAGATGAAGATGCATATGTACGATGCATGACTGCCAACAAAGCATGTAATTCGACATACATACAATATATGATGTTACCATGTAATGGGATGCATATAACATGATAATATCACGGAGAATATGCTAAAGAAGTTATGCAACAAGAAGAGATCACATAAAGCATATAACACATGAAGTACCTAAATTATCCCGATAAGGAAAGCACATAGTATCTGCATATATGCTCGACATATTGCATATACGCTACCCAAAATATGTAGCACTTGACAAATAAGTCTATTTTAGGAAAGAAGATCTCTCAAGTTAAGATTAACCCACATACTTACCTTAATCTGGGAAGGGGGGGGGGGGAGAGTTGTAACTATTTCTTTTCTTTCACTTGGTAGTTGGCTATTTTAATGTTAGTCGACGTCCTTTATTCAAGGTAGATATGAAGTAAGTAGGTAACGTAAATTACAGAAAGTAAATGACACCGAATATTTTATACTGGTTCAGATTCAATATGAATCCTACTCCAATCCCCTTGTGTTGTAAGGGAGTTCTCTTATGAGTATTTAAAATCTTTGGTACATGTGTGTTGATGTTATTATATACCAACAGTTTTTTCACTATGCATGTTCTTTTCTTGATTTTGATACAATACCTCACTAGTGATTCTTTTCTCTCTAGTTACATAGTAAATCTCGAATAGACTATGATTTTTGTTTGGAGTAGAACAAAAAGACTAGTAAATGGTTCGATCAAGGTATATGCTTCCGTTGAGCCTCTTGTTGTATATATGTGATTTGAAAGCCAGTCTTCTTGCTATGGCAAATCCATAGATGATGGGCAACCCAAGGGAGTTGACCTGTAGAATCAATCCTGATTGATTTCTCCAAGAATAAGAGAGTAACTTTGTATACTTGGTCCCTGAAGATTGGCGTGATAGTCGTTGCTTCCTTGATGGGCGTGATTGATTATTCTCCGCAAATCTTCTACGCAGATTGATTGCTATGCCTTCCGTAAATAACTTGAATCAAATATTTATTCTCCTTGATACTTGTAATTATGACATGATTGATTCCTTAATCCTTGCTTCTGGATCTTCAGTAGAATCTTACTCCTTAATCAATATTTCTAGATCTTAGACAATATCTTGATTTCTTCTTCATTCGTACTCTTTCACTTTGCTTTCTGACTTCCTTCTTGGGAGTTATTTTCTTGCAATAGAAGCAAGTTAGTTTTCCATCAATAAAACATATATCTAACAATCTCCCTTTCTTATGATGACAAAATAACTTAATTCATTTTATTTCCTTATTTATTCTGTCTTCAGTCAGCCCCCCCTCAACTTGCTGTTAGGTCCTTTGAGTTGGCTCCCCCTCAACTTGTTGCCTTCTCATGTGAGTTGGTTGGTCGACTCCTTTCTAGTTAGTCGACTTGTCAGCCCTTCCCAGCTAGTTGACTCAATTCACCTACAAATTAGTTGATCCTTTCTCTTTCTTTTGTATCACTCAAAAGAGGACTAAGCAAGTTGTGTTACTAGCAGATAATAAGTTTAATAGTTACAGTCATCTAGTTAATTAAAAAAACATGCAAGCATAAAAAAACATCTAGGACATGAGAAATTAAATATTCTTGACACAACCAGCATGAATCAATGACGAGAAAGTAGGTAAGGGTATTGCAGCTGGCTTTCTTGAGAAGGTCAAAGCTTGTGTTCATTGTGAGTGAGATTCCATCAACACGATCATGAACTTCCTTGAAGGCTTTTACCGCCTTTCTGCAGTCTTTCTGAACCATGACTCTCAGCTTGGACACATCAGAATCTGCTTCCTTGGCAACTTCGTAAATATCACCAACTAAAAACTAGGTTATCAGGAGCAGATCTTTGATGGCAGTTAGCTTGTTGTCAAGTGTAAGAAGCTTTGCAAGTAATTCTGGATTGTTGACAGCAGCCTGAGAAGTATCACCCTTTACTTTGGTGCTAGAGGGAATCACTTTGGCTTCATCCAAGCACCATCCACAATAACATAACCCATGCTGACAAACACTATATTATTATAACACTTGGAGACAGACACATATGGGTAGTTTGAGAGAGGGATATTGAAGGCTTCGAGGAGGTGAGTGATAACCACCCCATAGAGAACTCAATGGTTCTTCAGCATATTCTATGATAAAATTGATTACCCAGGATGACAACTTCACTGTGTGCTTTGTGAGAAGGCAGTAGACCAAAAATGTGTCTCTTTGAGATATAATGGGATATGATCCTATTTTAGGAAGTATGAGTGGTGGAAATAATGTGGGCAAGAATGCGGGTTTCAAAGTTGATGTCACTAGGTCCTAATTGATTTAGCAAGGGATCAGATAGAGAATCAACAAGACATTGTTTGGCTTGTTCAAACAACACTTCAAAATCTCCAGGCCAAGAGTTTTTAAACAGGGTAGAGTAACCAGAACTTTTACACTTAAATAGCGAATAAAAGTAGAACAGTCTAGAATGATACACTGATCTAGCACGAGAGACTCAATCTTATCAGATTTGGGGGAACGAAGATTTGCATAGAACATGCGAACAAGATCTATATAAACTTTTGGAGGGGTTAGAACAGAGAAATTTTCCCATCCCCTGAAAACTAAAGAAGTGTTTTATCTTGCAATTTAGGGCATTTATCTTTTCTAGATTGACGATTGTTCCGCGAGCGATTGATTTTTCCTTGAAGGTGACAAACTTTTCTCTGTTGGGTGAATCCCAGTAGTTCACTTCTGATCTAGCACACTGTATAATTCTATCTTCCATTTCTTTGGGGTGTAGGCTTCAACTCCTTCTTCCATAGGACACTTTCCTAGGTCTTTCCAGTAAGACTTCGAGCATCATCGAAGATGTCATCCCTAAAAGATTAGAAGTCCTTAGACCCAATAGTGACATGTTCTGATGGTTGAGTAGGGGGTTTCCCTTTGAACCGGGTGCTTTTGCACGTGGATGTAGAAGGTTTTTTCAAAGCTTTAGCCATTGGAGAGATAAGGCGAAGATTACAATGTGAGGGCTTAAGGAGGAGGAAGTCTTATAGTGCGGAAGAGAAACATGAAAAGGCGAGATAGAAGCGACGTGACTAATGGGTGCAGATAAAGAGAACATGCACGGTTGATTGATTTAGTTTTCATATCGGTTTACTAAAAAGGTAGAAAGAGAGCTTAAAAATGAAGGCATCTCATTAATGCTACTGGCGGTAATGATGGGATACGATAGTACAAAAAGATTTCCTACCAAAATCACTAACACACACAATCTTTGAAGAAATTTCGAGGGCCTATTTAGAAAAAGTAATAATGCCAAGTATGTCCCTAAGGTTTTGAAATTTGTCTACTAAAAGAGGGTTAGTGAAAATATCGTCTAATTGATTATCAATACTAACAAATGATAATCCACTGTTACTCTTAAGAACTTGATCTCTAATAAAATGATACTTGATATCTATATTTTTTGCCCTAGAATGATGCACTGGATTTTTTTACAAACATATATCACTAGAATTTTCACAGAAAAATTTAACAGGTTTAAAGGAAAGATCATAGTCACTTAGTTAGTGAGTCATCCAGAGTAGTTAAGAACAACATTGTCCGATAGTAATGTATTCAACCTCAGTTGTAGATAGTGTAACTGATACCTATTTCTTACTATTCCACGAGATGAGTGATTTTTCTTGTAATTGACATGTTTCGCTTGTGCTTTTCCTATCATCTTTATCTCCTGCAAGATCTGCATCTGAAAAACCTTCAAACTTAAAATTGTTAAGACTTGGATACCATAAATCATATGATGTAGTCCCAATGAGTTATCTAATAATTTGTTTCACTGTAGTTAAGTGAGACTCTTTGGGAGCTGATTGGAACCTGGCACATCTGCACACACTAAACATTTTCAGGTCGACTAGTAGTTAAGTAAAGTAGAGATCCAATCATTCCATGATATTTTGATTCATCCACCAATTTTTCTTCCTCGTCTTTATTAAGGGATGTAGCTGGACTCATGGGAGTTCCAAGCGCCTTTGCATTTCTCATTCCAAAATTTTTGTATCAATTCTTTCGTGTATGTTGTCTAACATATGAAGATACCTTAGTCTGATTGATGAACTTTAAGTACAAGAAAGAACATGCTTTGCATGAGATGTGAGAATTCCTTGCATAAGATTGGGTTAGCACTTCCAAATATAGTATCATCAACATAAATTTGAATAATGAGATTATCTGATGATGACATTTTGATAAAGAGAGTAATGTCGATCATACCTCTTGAGAAGCCTTGAATAACCAGAAATGAACTTAGTCTTTCATACCCGGCTCTAGGTGCTTGTTTTAATCCATAAAGAGCCTTAGTCAACTTAAATACATGGTAAGAAAATTGTGAGTTTTCAAATCTAGGAGGTTCTTTAACATAGACCTCCTCATCAATAAAATAATTTAAAATACACTTTTAACATCCATTTAAAATAATTTTAAACTTTTAAAAGAAGCATATGCAAGTAATATACGAATCGATTCTAACCAAACCCCCGAAGCAAAAGTTTTGTCATAGTCGACTTCTTCCTTTTGGAAGTAGCCTCATGCGACTAGCCTTGCTTTATTTCGGATGACTTTGCCTTCTTCATTCAACTTGTTTCTGAATACCCATTTGGTTCCTATAATTACTGCATTTGCTGGCTTGGGTACCAATGTCCAAACTTGATTTTTGTCAAACCGATAAAGTTCTTCTTGCATAGCTTGTACCCAACATGAATCTTTCGAAGCTTCATCGACTTTCTTTGGTTCTATTTGAGATATGAGCGCAATGTTAGCCTTTTTCTTTAGAGCTCCTCTGGTTTTCATTCTGTCATTTGGACTTCCTAGGATAAACTTTTGTGGATATTCAGGTTTGCTTCTCCATTTATTTGGTACTACTTCAACATGTTGAGTAGTCGATTCTGTTCGAGATTTATCATACTCGCCGGTAGCTTTATTAGTCGACTTTGAGACTTCATTTCCACTGTCAACCAATTCTTTTGAATCGATCTATTCACCGATCTTGGGTTGATTTTGGCTGATATCTCATCACATGCAATGACTCCTTTCTCGACCATAGAGTTTTTATAATAAAAATAAGATGAACGGATTCCTCTACACACAAAGTGCACTTGTTATAAACTGTAAAATATATACTATTATTAGAGTAAACGAGAAATATAGTTTCATCACTTCTTAGATCAAACTTACCAAATTTGTCCTTATCATTAAGGTGGACGAAACATTTGCTTCCAAAGGGATGAAAATATCCAATGTAGGTCTCTTGACTCTCCATAGTTCATATAGAGTCTTCTTTAGAATGATCTAATCAAACACCTGTTTAGTATATAACATGCTATGCTGACTGCTTCTGCCCAGAAGTAATTTGGTAGAGAATGCTCCAGTATCAGGGTTCTAGCCATATCTTGCAGAGTTCTATTTTTATGTTCAACAACCCCATTTTGCTATGGTGACCTTGGTACTGAGAAATTATGAGTGTATCCTTGGTACCCATGATCACTCTGAATAGTTGAGATAAGGTACCCTTTTTCTCTTTCTATATTTTTGCAGAAGATCTCAAAGTTCTTTAAAGCTTCATCTTTGTGAGCAAAAAATATTACTCATATAAAACATGGGTAGTCATCAACAATAACTAAATCATAACTTTTTCCTCCTATACTAGCAGTTCTAGTAGGTCAAAACAAATCCATATATGTAACGACCTGACCGGTCGTTTTGAGCTTTGCACTTATCTCACCAGTTTTCGGGCATGAATTTCCCCGTGTGATGTAATGTGACTTATGTAAATCGTTGGTTTTGGTCTTCAGGGTTATCAGAATGAATTTGGAAGAACAGTTCTCAGTTTAAAGCTTGAAATTTGAAAGGTTTGACCAAGATTTGAATTGTTAGTATATGATCTCGGATCAGAATTTTTATGATTTGGTTAGCTCCGTTAGGAGATTTGGAACTTAAGAGCGTGATCGGAATGTATTTTGGAAGTCCGTGGAAGGTTAGGTTTGAATTGGCGAAATTGAGATTTTAGGCATTTTTCGGTTGATAGGTGTGATTTTGATATAGGGGTTGGAATGGAATTCTGGAGGTTGCAGTAGTTCCATTGTGGAATTTGGGATGTATGTACAAAATTTCAGGCCATTCAGACGTGGTTTGGTTGGGTTTTTGATCAAAAGCGGAGTTCGGAAGATTTTGGAATCCTAGGCTTGAATTTGATGTGATTTTGGTGTTTTAATGTTGTTTTGAGCGTTTCGAAGGTTGGCACGAGTTTGAATAATGTTATGGGATATGTTTGTGCTTTTGGTTGAGGTACCGGGGGCCTCGGGATGATTCCAGATGAGTAACGGAAGGATTTAGAATTGAGTTTTACAGCTGAAGCATTTGGTTCTGTCATAACCGCACCTGCGGTTGGGAGACCGCAGGTGCGATGATCGCACAACCGGAAGGCAGCCGCAGATGCTGCCAAGTAGAAGTCCTCAAGAATCGTAGAAGTGGTGGCGTGGGCGCACCTACAGTAGCACATGTGCAAGTTTTTAACCACAGATGCGGTAACTAACACTTTAATGAAAACCACAGGTGCGGTTGTTTTAGTCACAGAAGCGATACCGCAGAAGAGAGAAAAAGGACCGCAGGTGCGAAAATACCTGGGTCAGAAAGTATATAATGTTCCTTCAGGAAGTTTTGCTAAGTTCTCCATTTTTGAAGACGGGAAGCGAGATAGGGCAGTGAATTCAAGGGAAAATCGAACAGAATCAGTTGGGTAAGTTCCTTGAGCTTCATTACTCATGTTTATGATCATTTTTCCATTGTTTAATCATGGTATTAGTGGAAATTAAGGAAGAAAATTGAGGGATTAGGGCTTGAGATTAAGATACCTTTGAGTGGGGATTTGAGGGGCGATTTGAGGTCCGATTTTGATGTTCTTGATATGTATAGACTCGTGGGAGGATGAGGATTCTACTAATGTTAATTTTGTTGGATTCCGAGATGTGGGCCCGGTTTGAGCAATTTCAGGATTTTTGATGTAAATTGGATATTTTTGAGTGGCCTTTGTTCCCTTAGTATATTTTAATGATTATGTACTCATTGTGGCTAGATTTGGATCATCCGGAGGTCGATTCGTGAGGGCAAAGGCATCGCGGGCTAGAGTTTGGACCGGATCAAGGTGAGTAATGATTGTAAATGATGTTCTGAGGGTATGAAACCCCGGATGGCACATCGTTGTGATATATTGAGGTGACGCACATGATTGATGACGAGAGTGGGGTCATGCATTGTTGGGGATTGTGACTTAGTCCGTCCCAAATGACTATTCTACCGTGTATTTGACTGAAATCTATTTGTGAACATCGTATTTTGGGCTGAATGCCATAATTGGGCCTCGTGCCAACTATTTGAACCCTTAGGGGATTGTTATTGGTATTTCCTCACTGTTTTTGACTTTATACTTGTACTCAGTCATGCTATATTTTATTGTTTTCTTAACTCAACTATGTTTACTCTATTTTAATATATCAAATGATATTTCAAATAATATTTTGGGCTGAGCATCATGTCTTACTATTACCCGAGTGGCTTATGTGATTTTGACTAAGTAAGGCCGAGGGCCTGTGCTGTGAGGATACTTTTGGGTCGGGCTACAAGCCACAGCGGTGATACACTAATTATGATTATGAGGCCGAGGGCCTGAGATATGTATGCCACGAGGTGGCTTGTTGATATGAGGCCGAGAGCCTAGTGATGATGCCACAAGATGGCTTGATATTGCGCTTGGACCGAAAGGGGCCCCTCCAGTAGTCTGCACACCCCCAGTGAGCGCGGGTACCCATTGTGATGTGAGATATAGCCTGAAGGGGCTGGTATTGTTGACATTGTGTCCAAGGGGCAATCCTTTATGTGATTATCTGTCTTATTTGCCTGTCATTTACCTGTTTAATTGCGTATTTGTGCCTGAGGGGCAGATTTTCTATGCTTATCTGTTCTAATTACTTTGCATTCAATTGCTTAACTATTAAAAAGTCATTTTTAAAAAGGTTTAAAACAGATCTAAGATGCTTTAAGAGATTTCACAACTTCATTGCTTTCTTACTGGTTTTGTATTACTCTATACAACATGTTAATGTACTTTTCGTGATTTCTTATCACTCAATGTTTAGTTATGATTATTACTCACTGAGTTGGAGTACTCACTTTATTTCCTGCACATTGTGTGCAGATTCAGGTATTTCTGCACCCGGTAGTGGGTGTTGGTTCATCATAGACAGAGTTTTTGGAGTTTAGCAAGGTAGCTGCCCGACGTTCGTAGCACCGCTTTTCTCCCTTTGATGTTATTAGACTGTATTTAGTACATTTATAGAAATTTTATTGTATTTTAGACTTTAGTAGATGCTCGTGACTTGTAACACCCCGATGTCGGGCTGTACCTATTTCCGCACTGTTCTTTTAAACTTACATTATGCAATACCTGATTAACTAAAAAGGCTTAAATTGACTTATTAAAACTTTTGAAACGAACTTGGGGATTGTGTCGGCTGGCCTTGTCTTCATGAGAGGCGCCATCACGACCGAGTGCGGTTTAGGGTCATGACAAGTTGGTATCAGAGCCTAGATTACATAGATCTCACGAGTCATGAGCAGGTTTAGTATAGTTTTGTGGATTGGTACGGAGACGTCTGTATTTATCCTCGAGAGGCTGCAGAACCTTTAGCAAAAGCTTCACATTCTTGAAATTCTTATCGTGTGTCCTTGATTCAGCTTGAAATGTAACTCTTTGAATTCCTTCCACGCTTTTGTATGCATGCATGAGCGCTCAGTATCAGATGTGCATCGATGGCTTGTTATTCCCTGGTCGAGGGGCGATGTGTGATTTTCTGTGTGTTGATGTTGGGCTAATCTGGAGGACTCGAGGCCTGATTTTTGCATATAGCTTGAGCACCGAGGTGCTAATTGTGAGAGCACGTGTTTTTGAACTGATATGTTTGAAAGTGTCCCTATTAGCAGAAGTGATGGCTGGATCGCTATACGATGAGTAAGTTACGACTGCGAGATGTATTCATATGATTTGGAAGCGACGAGAAGTGTTTGCTGGAGGATAGAGGAACTACTAGGTGCTTGATTTCCATCTTGATTTGAGGTATATCCCCGAGTTATGGGTGTGTGAAGTATCTTTTCATGTTTCCTAGTTGGGATTGAAGTAAATTTCACGTTACGATATGGGTCGAGACTCAGGAAGATTAAGTGACTGCGTAATGGTTATGAAGGTGGAAGGGTATAAAGAAATGCTAGGTTGAGGAAAAGCAGGTGGGTTATCTCTTGCGGAGTGTTCTGAGGTTGTGTGATCCTTATGTTGTCCGTTAGAAGATCTCATTTACAAGTGAAATATATGTGTTGCAATTAATTTTGAGTCGTTTAAGAGAGTGGGTTTTACTGTTATGAGAGTGAATGCAAGATTTTCATAAGTGTTAAAGTACCAGATGGTATGTGTTTCACGAGCTTATGAAGGATCGAGTTTAATCTCACTATGGTATTATGGCAACAATATAGTATATGCGTTATGAGTTATTGAGTGTGTTTTGATCTATGGCTTCGAGTCAAGTGGGGGAGTTTGCTATTGATTAGTTGATTGCACAGTTATGTGCTATGTTGGTCCCAGTTTGAGGCATTCAGGTGAATCAGTTATGGCTTACAAAGATTTGAGATCGAGGATGGCTCGAGTAAAGGAAAAGGTTATGTTATGCTTCGTAGGTGTATGAGAATCACAAATATCTTGAGTTGTTATGGGTAAAGGGTGCTTAGAACAGGGAGTTGCTTGGTTACATTAAGGTAAGGTTACATTTTGCGGTGTCGGAGTGCTAATAAGGCACATGTTGTTTAGTTCATTTAATTAGTCTAATTGCAGTTTGAGTAGAGTGGATGACTCTCGAGAATGGTTCTAATGGGTTCAAGATTTTACATGTAATAATTGGAGATTTTCAAATTGTATAATTGGTTAGAAACTAAGGTTTGACTTGGAGGGTGTCAAGGTTCGTGGCTTTCTATATCAATTATGGGATTCTATATATATAGGTATCAGAAAGGTAAAGGTAATGGCTTTGGATTCACAGGGAGTCTCTTCGGAGTGGGTATTTTGAGCGTGGTGCTTTCGGGAAAATTTAAGAGAGTACTCAGCGGCTTATGAGCCTTAGACGGTGTGGCTTTATGCTTGGGACTCGTGTGATGAGTCTAGGATGAAGAATGGTGGTGTTATAGCAAGAAGAAACATCTAGTTGAAGATAAATCAGAAGGAACATGGATAGATGGTATAGCTTGGTAGCAGGACGGATCGGTATGGTAATGGTATGATTATTTCCTTGGGTGCTTACAAGGTAATGATTTTCTGCAGGTGTTTTGCGGCAATGCTCTTGGGGTTTAGTGGCCTACGTAGTTTGGTTGAGTTAGAGGGATTCAGTCCTGACCGATTTGGTGTTGTGCAAAAAGGAATCGGAGAGTTCTTAATGATTTCTACCACGGTTAGAGGTGTATATTTTCCACGGGCATGAGAAACATGTGATGTATAGTAATTTTCTCCCAGATGAGGTCCAATGGAAAAGTTCTTGGCTAGTTGAGTACGTAGTTGCGTGTGGCTTGGAATGGATATGAAGTTCTCATGTTTACCTTAGGATGACATGGTAAATACGGTATGTTGTGCAAGACATAGATTTGCATGTGTAAGGTCACAGATCATTTCTGAAAGGAAGGTCACAAATTCTTAGGCATCACAGGCAGCTTCAGATAATTAGAGAAATGAGCTCTAGATAATTAGGGAAATAAGCTTCAGATGATTTGGGAAATGATCGTCAGGTGATTAAGAAAATGGTATTGCTAATTGGGGTGATTTGATGAGGGTATATGTTTCAGAAAAAGGCAATGTGTTTGAGTTGATGATACTTCACTAGTATTGCGGCACTCTCTTGATGGATCGACCGCTGATATTCGAGTTTGCCTGGTGGCACAGAAGAATTATAAGAGTACCTCTCATGGAATGATTGGGTGTTTGAGGTGAGTGGTATATTTGGACGGTGGACTTTAGATCGGATGTAGAGATTCGTGTGCTTTATGGAGTTGGAGACTAGGAGTTCTCATAAATAGGTTAGGTCGTGGTTGTGGACCGCATATATCGGTTTGGTGTGGTAACTATTGGTGGTTCGGAGACCCGAGTGGATCCTTGTTGCTTGGTATGTTAGATTTTGGATGTGTTATTGGGTATAGACTGGTTGTCTTAGTATTGTGTTATTCTGGGCTATTGCGCTAAGACGACGACGTTGGCTATGCCGTGAATGCCACGGATTGAGTGGTGAGGTTCGGCAGACTATGTTCCCAGTAGGGTGGTGTCATTTTTGAAGACCCAACGGATGGCTGGGAAGGGTTGTCTCTTATTTGGCCTTCATGATGGATGTCAGTATAGAGACTCCTACCATTAATTCTGTTCTAGAGATGTGGGACTTTTTCGAATGTGTTTCCTGCTGCAGAGCATGTCACCGGATAGGGTTATTGATTTCAGTATTGATTCGATGCTGGGCACCATATCATATGGCACCAGCAGAGTAAGAGGAGTTGAAGGAGTAGCTTCCGGAACTCTTTGAGAAAGGGTTCATTGGTAGACCTATATGGATGTGTGTTCTGCATTGAGACGGCTTTGTTGACTTCGAGTCGCTATTGGTGAGGGATGTGTTGATTCGGTTGTTATTGAGCTATTAGTATTTTGAGGTGATCTATGAAATACTTTTCTGTGTTGCGAGACGTTATGATTTGTTGGTTATAGGCACAGATGGTACCGTTCCATTGGGGTTTCATAGTGGAAGTCGAGCGGGAAAAAGTACTGGGTATTGCTCGATGGATGGTATATCAGTTATGTCCTTTCGGGTTTATGTAATGTATGTCAATTACTTTACGGTGGTTATGATGATTGCTTTGGTTTTAGACATCATATGCGCATGGTTGTCGATTTTGAGCATAGTGACTTGAGGTGTTTTATATGGACTAGTGTTTGGATGAGGTCACACATTGGAGCAAAGCTATGATCCTGCGGGTTAGATTCGTGTGTTCTGTTTCTATGATATGTGATGAGTTCTCAGCATTATGTGTGGTGGTACTGGTGAGCTTGCAGTACATCCCTTTTAGTTGAGTCATTTTCATGATTTGAGTATGTTCAGATTGTTGCTTATTGGTGCGCGGATTGCGCAAGTTGTGGCTTTAGTCTATATTGATGTGTCATGTCACCAGAGTAGTTGTGTTGGATTAGATGAGATCGTTGGGATCTTTAATGAATACAAACGGATTCGATTTCAACATGATTGGAAGGATAATGTCGAGGTTTGGCTCAGAAATTTTCTATGGCCTTTGCCAAGGGAGAAGTGGCTTCATGAATGGTTGATCTGAGAGATGGTTATGGTTTACTATGTATTTCATTTATCATTGGCAGTATATGAAAGTGTTGGAATGAGACTTTAGTTGATAAGAGGTTTTCTATCGTTATCCGGGTGTTGTGTGCAGCAACTGTGATTAGAAGTTATCTCTACAAGTGTTGAGTTATGTGGTATATCATGTACTAGCACCTGAGGTTGTAGGCATGGGTTATTACAGCTTGTTTGGGCTTATTCAGAGTGTAGATGTGAGATTCTGATCTTGTGGATGATTTCAGAAGTGGAAATGTGGTTCTAAGGTTTATGGGCTAGGTTGGATTGTGAAAATTTCAGTTACATTGTGTTATCGGACCTATGTGAGATAGGGTGACGTGGGATCACCCCCGGGTATATGCATGGTAAGGTTACACAACGATTTGATGGTTTTCGGAACAACTCTGGGCACGTTTGAGGGCGAACGTATGTTTAAGTGGGGGAGGATGTGACGATCCGACCGTTCATTTTGAGCTTTTGCACTTTGCTCACATTTCGGGCATGACTTGCCCCGTGTGATGTATTGTGACTTATGTAAATCGTTGGTTTTTGTTTTCAAGGTAATCAAAATGAATTTGGAAGAACAGTTCTCAGTTTGAAGCTTGAAATTCGAAAGGTTTGACTTGTTAGTATATGATCTCGGATCGAAATTTTTATGATTTGGTTAGCTCCGTTATGAGATTTGGGACTTAGGAGCGTGATTGGAATACATTTTGGAAGTCCGTGGAAGGTTTAGGTTTGAATTGGCAAAATTGAGATTTTGGCATTTTTCGGTTGATAGGTGAGATTTTAATATAGGGGTCGGAATGGAATTCCGGAGATTGCAGTAGTTCCTTTTGTGGCATTTGGGATGTGTGTGCAAAATTTCAGGTCATTCGGACGTGGTTTGGTTGGGTTTTTGATCAAAAGCGAAATTCGGAAGATTTTGGAATCCTAGGCTTGAATTTGATGTGATTTTGGTGTTTTAATGTTGTTTTGAGTGTTCCGAAGGTTGGAACGAGTTTGAATAAGGTTATGGGATATGTTTGTGCTTTTGATTGAGGTCCTGGGGGCTTCGGGGTGATTTCGGATGGGTAATGGAAGGATTTGGAATTGAGTTTTGCAGCTGAAACATTTGGTTCTTTCATAACTGCACCTGCGGTTGGGAGACCGTAGGTGCGATGATCGCAGAAGCGGAAAGCAGCGGCAGATGCGGCTAATTAGAAGTCCTCAGGAACCGCTGAAGCGGTGGCGTGGGCGCACCTACGGTAGCGCATGTGCGAGTTTTTAACCGCAGATGCGGTAACTGGCAATTTAATGAAAACCGCAAATGTGGTTGTTTTAGTCGCAGAAGCAATACCGCAGAAGCGGGAAAAAGGACCGCAAGTGCGAAAATACCTAGGTCAGAAAGTATATAATGTTCCTTCAGGAATTTTTGATAAGTTCTCCATTTTTGAAGACGGGAAGCGAGCTAGGGCAGTGAATTCAAGGGAAAATCGAAGAAAATCAGTTGGGTAAGTTCCCTGAGCTTCATTACTCATGTTTATGATCATTTTTCCATTGTTTAATCATGGTATTAATGGAAATTAAGGAAGAAAATTGAGGGACTAGGGCTTGAGATTAAGAGACATTTGAGTGGGGATTTGAGGGGCGATTTGAGGTCCGATTTTGATGTTCTTGATATGTATAGACTCGTGGGAGGACGAGGATTCTATTGATGTTAATTTTGTTGGATTCCGAGATATGGGCCCGAGGGCCGGGTTTGAGCAATTTCGGGATTTTTGATGTAAATTGGATATTTTCGAGTGGCCTTTGTTTCCTTAGCATATTTTAATGATTATGTACTCATTGTTTCTAGATTTGGAGCATCCGAAGGTCGATTCATGTGGGTAAAGGCATCGCAGGCTAGAGTTTGGACCGGATCGAGGTAAGTAATGATCGTAAATGATGTTTTAAGGGTATGACACGCCGGATGGCACATCATTGTACTATATTGAGGTGACGCACATGCTTGATGACGAGCATGTGGTCGTGCACTGTTGGGGATTATGACTTAGTCCATCCCAAATGACTATTCTACCGCGTATTTGACTGAAACCTATTTGTGAACATCGTGTTTTGGGCTGAATGCCATAGTTGGGCCTCGTGCCAACTCTTTGAACCCTTAGAGGATTGTTATTGGTATTTCCTCACTGTTATTGACTTTATACTTGTACTCAATCATGCTATATTTTATTGTTTTCTTAACTCAGCCATGTTTACTCTGTTTTAATATATCATATGATATTTCAAATAATATTTTGGGCTGATCATCATGTTTTACTGTTTCCCGAGTGGCTTATGTGATTTTGACTAAGTAAGGTTGAGGGCCTGTGCTATGAGGATACTTTTGGGTCGGGCTGCACGCTGCAGCGGTGATACACTGATTATGGTTATGAGGCCGAGGGCCTGAGATATGTACGCCACGAGGTGGCTGTTTGATATGAGGCTGAGAGCCTAGTGATGATGCCACAAGATGACTTGATATTGCGCTTGGGCCGAAAGGGGCCCCTCCAGGAGTCTGCACACCCCCAGTAAACGTAGGTACCCATTGTGATGTGAAATATTGCCCGAGGGGCTGGTATTATTGACATTGTGCCCGAGGGGCAATCCTTTATGTGCTTATCTGTCTTATTTGCATGTCATTTACCTGTTTAATTGTGTATTTTTGCCCGATGGGCCGATTTTCTGTGCTTATCTGTTCTAATTGCTTTGCATTCAATTGCTTAACTATTAAAAAGTCATTTTTAAAGAAGTTTAAAACTGAGCTAAAATGCTTTAAGAGATTTCACAGCTTCAATGCTTTCTTACTGGTTTTGTATTTCTCTATACAGCATGTTGATATACTTTTCGTGATTTCCTATCACTTAGTCTTTAGTTATGATTATTACTTACTGAGTTGGAGTACTCACTTTACTCCCTGCACCTTGTGTGCAGATTCAGGTATTTCTGCACCCGGTAGCGGGTGTTGGTTGATCAGAGGCAGAGTCTTTGGAGTTTAGCAAGGTAGCTGCCCGACGTCCGTAGCACCGTTTTTCTCCCTTTGATGTCATTAGACTATATTTAGTACATTTACAGAAATTTCGTTGTATTTTAGACTTTAGTAGATGCTCGTGACTTGTGACACCCCGATGTCGGGTTGTATCTATTTCCGCACTGTTCTTTTAAACTTACATTATGCAATACCTGATTAACTAAAAAGGCTTAAATTGACTTATTAAAACTTTTGAAATGAACTTGGGGATTATGTCGGCTGGCCTTGTCTTCACGAGAGGCGCTATCACGATCGGGTCCAGTTTGGGGTCGTGAGAATATACAAGAGTTGAAGAGGTTTGATTGTGGAAACAATATCTTTGGGTTTGAAATAAGTTTTTGTTTGCTTACCAAGTTGACATGTATCACATACATTATTTCTAGAATAGTTGAGCTTAGGAAGACCAATTACCAATTCATGGTTGGATAGTTTGTCAATCAAATGCATGCCGGTATGACCAAGCTTTTTGTACAAAAGCCACGGATCATTAGAGATGGATGCTAGACAAATATGGCTATCCATATTATCAATTCAATCTAAAATGTATACATTTCCATACCTTTTCCCGGAAGAATGATTTTACATGATTCTTCTTCAATAGCACACTTAGTTTTCTTGAATTTCACTTCATATCAAGAATCACATAGTTGAGTGATGCTTAGCATATTGTAATTTAGTCCGTCTACAAGATAAACTTTAGTATTATCACAATTATTGTTAAATGGAACTATTTTCATACCAGTAATTTTGCGTTTTGAGTCATCAACAAACTTGCCATTTCCTCCATTGATTTATGTGGCTTCTTTGAATATATTTTTGTCGCCCGTCACGTGATTGGAAAATGCACTGTTGAGATACCATTTTTCCGTTCGACTTTTCCTGTGGTGTTCTTGCAAAAAAAGATTATTACCTTCTTTTAGGTACCCAAGCTTGTTTGGGGCCTTTTTGGTTAATTTTATTAGTATCAGTGCCACTTAGGCTTCTAGATCCATTCGGCAATATTAGATTTACGAAATCTACAAAAGGAGTACTTGTGACCAGTTTTATTGCAATAATGACAAACAATAATGGATTTCTCATTGAGTCTACTAGTGGTATCTCTACTAGTAGTCTCATTTCCAGCAGGTCGTTTGCTAGTTGACATATGGGTCGCCTGGTTAGACCTTGCACAATAGTGATTAGGGGATTTGGGTATGCCATTGAGTTGCAATTGCAATTCCTGAACTTCCTCTTGAAGAATATCTCTTTCAATTTCACATATTTCAAGTTTAAGTTCCAGGCTTTCTTTTCCCTATTTATTCTCTTTAATTCATTCAACATTTTCTGAGACTCTTTCAGGGTATCAAGAATATCTTGTAATGAATTACATCTTTCACAATTATAAGGGTTTATCTCACTTGTTTCACTGCGTGCCATGAAGACATTTCTAGTTTATTATTTGTTGTCATCGTTTGATACATCTTCATCGTGCAACAGACAGAGTATTTGTTCATATCATTTTACTAGATGGTCATGAAATATAAATTTGCTATTTATTCATGTTCTGAGCTGCCTTAATCACTCCAGCTTCTGAATTATTTGTTCTTGGTAAAACCTCTGGAGACTTTTCTTTTAAGATTTGGGCATTCAGCTTGAACATGTCCATACCTTCCATATTCAAAATATTTTTCATTATTTTTGTCTTGTCATTAAATTGTATGGTTCTCCTAGATGATATTCTTCCCCTTTTCATATTTGAGAACCTGACAATTTTCTCTTCCAATGCCTCTGCATTGTCATCATTATCATTTTTAGATTCTTCAGTTATGGTTTTGAAAGCAATAGTTTTCTTCTTTTAATCCTGACCAATGAAAAAAGTGTTGTCCGTTGAAATATGGCGGTCTTACTTGAGATGTCCCTTCTTGAAATAGTGCATCAGAAGTTACTTGATTTGATGTGAACTTTTCTCACTTGCTATTAAGCAAAAGGGTAAATATATAAGACCTGCTCTGATACCAATTGAAAGTACAAGAGGGGGAGGGGGAGGGGGAAGGTGAATTGTAACTCTTTCTTTTATTTCAATAGACAGTTGACTAATTTTATTGTTAGTCGACTGAATATTTTAATGCGAGGTAGATATGAAGAAAGTACAGAAAGTAAATGACCCCGGATGTTTTATACTTGTTCACATTCAATGGGAATCCCATTTCAGTCCTTTTGAGTTGCAAGGAATTTCTCTTCTGAGTATTTGAAATCTTTAGTAAAGGTGTGTTGATGTTGTTATACACCAACAATTTCTTCACTGTGTATGTTTTTTACTTGATTTTGATACAATGCCTCACCGGTGATTCTTTTCTCTCTTTATTCTCTCCCTAGTTACATAGTTAATTTAGAATAGACTACAATGCGTGTTTGGAGTAGAAAAAAGAAATTGGTAAATGGTTCGATCAAAGGATATGCTTCTGCTGAGCCTCTTGTTGTATATATGTGATGTGAATGCTAGTCTTCTCGGTATGACAGATCCTTAGATAATGTGCAACGCAAAGGAGTTGGTCCTTAGAATCAATATTGATTTATTTATTCCAAGAATAAGAGAGTAACTTTCTATACCTGGTCCCTGAAGAATAACTTGATAACCATTGCTTCTTTGATGGACGTGATTGATTATTCTCTGCAAATCTTCCACGCAGATTGATTGCTATGCCTTCCGTAAATAAATGAAACTAAATATTTGTTATCCTTGATGCTCGTAATCATGGCATGATTGATTTCTTAATCCTTACTTCCAGATCTTCAGTAGAATCTCACTCCTTAATCAATATTTCTAGATCTTGGACAATATCTTGATTTCTTCTTCATTCGTACTCTTCTACTTTACTTTCTGACGTCCTTCTTAGGAATTATTTTCCTGCAATAAAAGTAAGTTATTTTTCATCATTAAAATATATATCTAACACTTAACAAGGTCAAATATGGTCGTAAGATTTAATTCCATAAGAAGATTCAATTTTAAACAAAGCCAACAAAAGCAAACTTCTAGCCCACTTCGTTAACCCAAACTAAAAGCCGAATTTCGATGACCCCTAACCTCCGGAATTCAAATATATAACTAGATTCTCAATCAGAGTCCAAATCGATATTCAAATCCTAAAAAGTTACTCTCTTATCTTTAAAGTCAAAACCCGCTTTTCACCTTTCAAATTTTAGTTTTGGTTGTTAAAATCCATGGGTATTTATAAAATAAAATCTAAATCAATTTAAGAATACTTAACCTTAAGAAATAAATGAAAATCCCTTAAAAACTCTCCACAATATAAACTTCCTTGAGCCCCGCGATCATGAAAATTAATCATCTAGCCTCTTGTTCAATGACAACAGCAGTTCATGCGATTGCAAAAGCCAATACTCTGCCGCTACGCCACCGCAGCCACAACCGCAACCGCAACCGCAACACAATACTCGCGATTGTGATGCATTGTATTGCACCAACAATGTTTTGCAACTCTTATGCTGAGATACCCTCAAGATCTCTCGGGTTCTAATTCAATATGTATACAAGTCCAAAAATACTATACAAACAAATCCAAGGTCTCAAAGTACGAAACGAGTCTCATTTACTGAAATAAAAGACCAAAGTTAACTTAATAAATTTCTGTGGTTCAAGTTAGAATGCAAGTATACCAAAATGTTCTAGAGTCCTTTGGGACCCGAATCATTCATACTACAAAGTCCCAATTCATTATATGAGTCTATAAAAAGTCTTAAGTGAGGGAATGAAATACTAAAACTTAAAATGATTAGCTATCTGTTCCTCGCGTCTGAACTTGGTTTCCTAAGTAGCCCAGTCACACCTCCTTTTTTCCCGAGGGGGAATAGGGAATAGCGGAGTTTTTCCAATTAAAGTGACATAAATGAGATTATTTATTTATTTCAGAGTTTCCACTTGGGATAGTTATTATGGTGTCCCAAGTCACCAGTTTATTTTTTAAAATCCCAAATCGAGGAAAAAACCGACTTTATTTAAAAGTCTGCGAAACCAGAAAACTAGGTAAGGAATTCTATTAACCTGAGAGAATGTGTTAGGCATTCCCGGGTTCCGTGATTCTAGCACGCCGCTTAACTATTAATAATTAGCCTAATTATCTGATTTTTTACATGTTTTAAACCTATTGTGCATTTTTAACTTTATAACCTCTTTTAATTATTTTAATCGCTTTTTAGGATTTATGGAATTATTTTTTGAATAAGTTAAGATTGTCGTACACTTGCCATTTTTGAACACAATGCAAACAGTGCTATATGAAATGCACCCGCAGTTTACAACATATTTATTTTATTAATGTTTAAAGTTGTTATGATCAGGTCACATGAAATGTGCACCCAAATTTGAGAATTAGGTATCACGACTATGCCACGGGAATCGTACCCATAGTCATGATGGTTTATTAATCGCGCCTAAAGCAAACTACGAATGTTCAAAATATTTTCTACACTAGTTATGCATATGTGAGGGCCATAGATTATGGAATTCATGTGTGGATGACACGCCTCAATTTATTTCCAAGGATTGTACTCAACTACTAGATATTCGTTGGTTAAAGCCAACATTTGTCAAGTTTGCGCAGCAGCACTAGCTGAGCCCACTAAATATTTCTTATTCAAATTCATATTTTGATGGGCCAACTTGATTTCTAATTGACAAAACCATAATAAAGAGGAAAAAATGGGTCTGTCCTTTTAACTCATAATGAAAACTGGCCTTACGTGGGCTTTGGATTTCCAGCCCAATAAAGCCTTGTTAGGCTATATGACAGATGAGCGAATGTTGGTCTGCCTAAATCGAATCTCAACAGGCCCACTCCAGAAATCACGGCGTATCATAGTTCCTTAATTACTTTGCTGCTCAACAACATATTCATCTTTAAGAAATCAATAAAATCGAAGGAATTCTAAATTTTGACATCTAACGAATTTTTTCAAACCTTGACATGCATCAGTAATAGAGAAATGTTGAAGGATAATACAAAGTTCCAAAGTTGTGAATATATTCAACCAATTAAGAGATAAATGCTAGTTTAATAATACTAGGGAAACATGTTAATTCGTTAGCTCACCCCACAAACCAAGTTAATCAAGTTTTACTCGAATCATACTATGACTAGATAATTCTGCCAAATTTCAGGGAATACTCGACTAAAGAGTTGATAATTTTATATTACAATGGAAATCTAATATGAATGATACAACTACTAAAAATAAAAAATAACATTTTTGGCATTCTGTAGCATCACAAACGGGGCTCATAACCTCTTTTTTATAACAAAATGCTCAATTCTACACACCGAACCTTTACTTCATGAAATTACAAGGTCCATTTCAACATGTGGAATCCAGACTTTGGCCTGCAGTTGCTCATGCTTCCCAAAACCTCCATTTTTCATGTTAAGCACATCACTAACAATGACTTTAGTACAATTTTTTATGAGACCAAGAGTTACATGACTAAATGTATCATAAAAGAGGTTAAATGTTGATTACTAACACGCTCCAGCAGAATGAACAAATATCAATAGCATCTGATCTAGTTTAAGAATAGTCTTAACTTAAAAAATTTCAACTAATGATTGAGTAAAGAAAGAGCTGATATTTACAGCTGATGTTCACAGAGAAACATAGGTAACACATGTAGCAAACAAATACAAAAGAACTCAAATAATAGGCATAGTCATAGAATCAACCAACTAAGGAACCTCATTTTTATACTCAAAGAGAAATACAAAGGTGTTTTGGCATACCTAAAAGCAGCAGGTAGCAACAAAACACAAGAAGTAGAAAATAAATTCCCGAATCGATGATAGCTAGCCCAGAATCTCACAACAGCTAATGGAAGATGAGCAAACATAGCAACTACCCCAGTAAATCCCAGAAAAGAAAGCCTCACAATTCAATCCATTTTCGACTGATGAAAACCAGAAAATCCCAAAGAAGTTCTTTAAGTTTTTTGCTAAAATCATAGAAAAAGAGAATCAACTCCTAATGAAACAGTAGCTGAACCTTTAGAGTGTTTTTAGGGTTCTAAAAGATCTGTCTAGAATGAAGGAGTCCCTTTTCTTTCATAGGGTATTCTAAAATAGCATCAGAAGAGCATATTCTACCCTAAATTCCCTAAGGGTCAGATAGTACATCATCTTTGGATAGATGTATGTCCTTTTCCCACCCAATTTCAGCAATTTTTGCTAAGAATGGGGCAGCTATACAAAATGCTAGAACCTTCTAATTTTTTACCTTGTGTAAAACCAATTTTACCCTTTCATTTACTGATTATTTTAGTCCTAACTAGTCCTGACCCAAATTCTGATTTTAAAGACCCTTATGGAACCTCCTAGAACAATCTAGGAGATTCCAACATTTCAAATGTCCTTTCAATTCCGAAATCAATCTTGAGATTAAGGGCATTCAGGGTTTAAACCAAACAAATCTAAATCTAATTAATAAATTAACATGCTCACCTAATTAACCTTAAACAAAACTGGATTTAAACAACTAACACATCTAAACAGTAAACAAACTAGAACTAGAATGAAACTGCAAAGAAATCTTAGAAATTAACCTACTCAGTTTGCAAGTTAAACAATTTAATCAACCAATTTTTCTAATAGCTAACTAAAAAATAGACTAAACAACTTATTAATCATCTTGAGCAAAATTATTCTAATTTACTTAAACCAAACACTGAACATAAAATAAACAAGAATAAGACAGAAACATGAAAAAAACAGAAAAATCATGCTATTTATCAAACCTAAAAGTTAACTCTAGTTAAACTAAATTCATGCAACTGAAACTAAACTTCAAATACTTATGCAATTCAGTATACTTCATAAACAAGTAGACAATACCAAGCAAAAGGACAAGAACTAAACTGTGGTTACCTAAGTCATGCGGGCTAAAAGAAGAAAGAAGATGAAAGAGATGAGCAAAAGAAGAAAGGAAAGAGAACGGAAAAGGAATTACCAAGACTCGCTTCGAATTTGGGACTAGTCATGAACTCGGACAAGCTTCAATGGAGTAAAATGAACTTGAACTATCATTAATCTACTGTTCTCAACAAGAACAGTCGACTAATGGAAGTCTTGGGTTCAAATGACCCAGAAATTGGCCAGAAATCAAAACGGAAAAAACTAGGGTTTGGATTTCAGATCCAAGATTCGAGAATTTCCAGACTTGTTTGAAAGAAATGGTTATGAGATATGGAAAGAGGAGGAGAGGGTGATTGTCTGGTGTTAATTTGGTGTAGTTTGGAGGTGGTCCGCCGCTGTGAGGCAATTTCCGGTCGGCAGACCACGATTGAGACGGCGTGGGTTATTAAGGTGGTTAGGGTTTTATTTTGAGAGAGTTTGGAGACGGAAATTAAAAGGGTCTCTAGGGTTTGGGGGGGGGGGATATTCCGACACTTTTATATATTAGGGGTGTTGAGTTCCGAGCCGTTGGATCAAAAGAATCCAACGGCTATGATTGAAGGATGGGGGAAACGAGGTCGTTTTGGGGTGTGGGGACATGGGCGAATTTGGGCATTAAAATTTGGCCCACTTTCAAGACCAAATTAATCCTTTTCCATTTTCCTTTCTCTTTGTTTTCTTTTTCTTTTCTTTAATTAATTAAAATCCTAAATTAATGTAATTTACAAAATTAAACTAATTATCTAATTATAATATTTACAAAAATTAGTTAATCCTAAATTAATGAAGAGGAAATTACTAATCTAGCATTAAAAGCTAAAAAATATAAAATGAATGATATTTTTGTGATTTTTATTTAATAAAACAATTAATTAACTAATTAATTTTAAAATATGAACACAAAAATCTAATATGCAATGCATGATATTTTTGACATTTTTTGGGGGATTTTTCATGATTTTAATAAAATTAAACATGCACAAAAATGCAAACAATTAATAAAATCTTACAAAAATCCTATAAAATTGCAAATAATTCGGAAAAAATCTATTTTCTTTAATTTTGTAGGAGTATGTCCTTATACCTTAAATTCAGGCTTATCTATCCAAAATAGCTATCGACTCTTCTTTATATGCCACATTCTTATCAAATTGCCTCATGATAAACCTAATCATTGTAATTGTCCATATTATACTTTCTATATCAAAATATATAATACTGATGCAACCCCGATAGACTAGGAGGCAAAATAAGCCTATAAGCCATCTCATCAACTTTCTCCAAAACCTCAAACGAGTCAATGAACCTCAGACTGAACTTTCTATTCTTATCAACCTCATCACACCCTTCATAGGAAAAACTTTTAACATCACCTTCTCACCCTCCATGAACACGATATCATGAACCTTTTGATTCGCATAATACTTTTGCCTACTCTGAACTATCTGAAGTCGCTCCTGAATCAAATCGACCTTTTCAAGGCCTCACATAACAAATTTTACCTTACAATCTAGCCTCACCAGAATCAAACTAACCAATAGAAAAATGGGTGTGCATACTTGATAAGTGGGGATTTTGACGCTTATTAGCGCCTTTTAGCTTTTGTTTTAATATGAAAGCATTGAATTGTGTTCCCGAAACTAATCAAATTGTGCAAAATTGCAGGAATAATGGAAGTTGAGCTCCCGAGATGAAATCCAACTCCTAAAGGAGTTTCCAAGACACAAGGCAATAAAGGGCGCAAGAGCACACGTGTGCGGTCCACAAAAGAAATTGCGGACCGCATATTTCCATCTGCGGCCGCAACCAAAGAAGGAAAAATTATCAGACATCTACGCAAATTGCAGACCGTACATGAATTGTTCAGCCACAAAGCTGAGCTAGTAGTTGAAGATCAGAGAGTGTGCAAAAAGACCAAGTCTAGAGCCTCTATGAATTACATACCGTACAAGAATTGTGCGGCCGCAGTCCTAAATTTGCAGATTGTAGAAGAGTTGCCTCATAGATGCAGTTCAGAATTATGCGGCCAAAGAACTCCAGTTCCTGTTAGATGAAGAAATCTACGGACCGCTCATAGAATTGTGTGGCCGCAAAATCTCCCAACGGGCATTTTTGTTCGAGATTTCCAGCTTTGCATAAATAGATGTGTTTGACAAAATTAGGCCAAGGTTTTGAATATTTTAAGTACTATAGCCATTTCTCTTTGCTACTTTAGGAAACTTTAGCTTATTTTGGTGTTTCAACATTATATTTCTCTATTTTAATCTTCCAATATGAGTTTTATTATCTTTTCTTCTTTGCTTTCTTCAACACCCACTATAAGTAGCTAGATTTTTACTAGGATTGTGACCTAACCCTAGTGTATAAATCTTATAAGTGATTAATTTTATGCTTGTTTATGATTGGGTGTTTATTATTTAGCTTAGTTTACTCTTCAATTGTATAATTAATGGTTGCAAACATTGATTCATGCCTATTTGACTTAGTTTCTTCTTAAGAAATAGGGACTTAGTCTAGGTTAGCTTAGTTAACAAGGAATTGGATCAATTGCGAGATTGATTAATCCAATTAAAGTATTCAACCTAGAGATAGTAATAACCAAATTTGAGCTCTTGTCGATTGTTTTGGTTGATACCCATTTGGTCTTGAGAAAACTAAATTGGGCAAAACCACTCTCTGTTCGAGAGGTATTGAGTGGGTAGCGTAGAGTTGTGAGCTATAATACACCCCAATCAACAAAATTAGCATAAAAGTGTTTACCCCATTAGGCAAACACCTAGGTCATGATCACAACCCTAGGACTTTTTATATATTTGGAAAACTCTCAAAAACAACATATTTAGTCTTATATATTTAATTTGCATTCATTAGATTAATATTAGATATAGAAACAAAAACCTATTGGTGGAAGTGCAACCTAGATACTTCACTTGCTTATTCCGAATATATACTCCTAGTTCCCATCTTAGCTCCCTGCGGATTTCACCCCGACTCCTTGTCGAGTTTTATTATTGCAACAACCGTGCATACCTCTTTTGAGGCGTGCATTAGGACGTGATCAATTTTTGGCAACGCTACTGGAAGCTAAAACGGTGTTAGCTATATATTTGGGTTTGTGTGTGGATTATCTTCTTTTTCTTCAGTGTTAATAATTTGTGTGAATCAATTGTAGATACAATTATGGCGGAGAACAATAATGAACTTGGGAACATGCTTTTGGGGGATGCGGACATTGAGGATGACCAAGTTGAAGAGGTTCCTCTTGAACCTCAAGAAAATAGAAGAGGCCAGGCACCATAAGACAATGTCCCAGTTCCACCCCCACCTCCTCCACGAGCGGCTCTACACCGGGTGTTTCCCAATGACGGGTATGAAAGTGTTATAGTCCCACCCCGTATTAGGGTGGGAAACTTTCAAATCACAAATGTGATGCTCACTTTGCTAGAACAACGAGGTTTCTTCACCGGGGCTCCGAGTCAAAATGCGTATAAACACTTGAAAGGGTTTGTGGACACTTGTTGGGGGAGTAAACAAACAAATGTCTCCGAGGATGATTTGAGGCTAAGGTTTTTTCCCTTATCTCTACGGGGGAAAGCCTTAGATTGGTTGGAACGATTGCCGAACCATTCCATTCATACATGGGATGAGTTGGCGGAGAAATTTGTTGCTATGTTCTTCTTTCCCGGGCATATGGCTACACTTAGAGATGGGATTTTATAATTCAAGCAAGATCCCAATGAACCGCTACACGAGATATGGGAACGGTATAGAACAATGGCCAAGGAATGTCCCAACAATTATATGATGGAGAATATGATTCAACAAACTTTCTATCATGGGATTAACACGACAACCAATGTGTGGTGAATCAACTTGCCGGAGGAAATTTCATGACTAAGCCTTATATGGAGGTTTGTGAGATTTTGGACGAAATGGCGAAAACTCTATCGGCATGGAAATCCCGGGATAATGTTTCAGAAGGTGATCCAAACATGATTCACCTCCATAAAGAGTTGCATGACCATGGGCAAGCCATTGCCGAATTGACTACTACCATGAATCAACAAGCAAAGGTGCAACTTCATCAAATGCAAAATCCTAAGTAAGTCAATGCCATGGAAAGGGTGAACATGATGGTGAACAAGAGAAGATAAAAGGGTCCACAAGTGCAAAATCGAGTGGAGAATTATGTACAAGAAAATAGTGGGTTTGATCAAGATACTCTTATAATGAACAAAAAGAGGAGGTGCAATATGTGAACAACTTTCAAGGGCAATGAAACAACTTTCAGTGACCGAATCAACAACAATGGCGACCTCAAAACAATCAATGTGATTGGAACTCAAGCACTCAAGGTAATTGGAGTGGAGGCAACAAAACATGCAATTGGAGTGGTGGCAATAATCAAGGGAATTGGCATAACAACAACAATCAAGGAAATTGGAGTGTCAATAATCAAGGAAATAGGGGGAGGGGGAGGTAACAACCAAGGAGGATTGAACAATAATCAAGGCAATTGGAGGTCATGTTTTCAAAGGCCGCGATGTATCAACAACTGAGCAACTCACCTCCTGATCCTTCCCATGGTCCAAGTTCTTCCAACAATGAAATGGGGTGTATTGAGAATACGTTTAAGCAAATGATGGATAAGAATGCTGATTCAGATGCCCAACTTGCCTCACACAATACATTAATCCGCAACGTAAAATTTCAACTGGGGAAAATCTCTCAAGCTCTAAATACTCATTTTAAGGGGGCACTACCAAGTAACACGGTGGTAAACCTAAAGGGTGGAAACAACACGGGGCATGCCATGACCGTTACTACAAGAAGTGGAAAGTGTGGGAATGTACCTACCTCAAGCCAAAGGCAATTTGTGGATGAAGATCAAGTGGTGCAAGAACAAGAAATCCCGAACAATGGAGAGCAAACTAATGATGAGGTTGGGATTGATATTGATGATAGTGTGGAAGAGACTCAAGAGGAGGTGAAACCACCTAGGGATCGCATTATTGACATACCGGAACCGGTAGTGCAAAAGTCTAAGGCACCATTGCCTAAGCCTCCACCTCCATACCCTCAAGGACTTGCCAAGCAAAATGCTGAGAATCAATTGAAGAAGTTTATCCAAATGATGAAAAATCTCAATCAATGTGCCATTAGTTGAAGCCTTGGAACAAATGCCTGGCTATGAAAAGTTCACGAAGGATCTTGTGACAAAGAAGAGGTCGATGAATTTTGAAACTATCAAAGTCACTCATAAAGTGAGTGCAATTGTGCACTCAATAGCTCCCAAGATGGAGGATCCCAGTGCTTTCACGATTCCTTATACAATTGGAAGTGCCGAGTTTTCCCTATTCGGTTTTCAAGACATTAGGAATTGGGAAACCAAGGCCCACCTCTATGATATTGCAAATGGCCGATCGTATTATGAAGAGACAGTTGGGAGTGATTGAGGATGTTTTAGTTCATGTTGATAAATTCATTCTTCTGGCGAATTTTGTCATTCTTGATTGTGAGGTTGATTATGAGGTGCCAATTATTCTTGGAAGACCTTTCCTTGCTACTGGTAAGGCTCTTTGTGATGTTGAAATAGGAGAACTTACTTTCCAGGTTGGTGATGAAAAGGTGGTTTTCCATGTGTGTAAGTCCATGAGGCAACCCAATAGCAATGAGGTGTGCTCTTTTGCGGACTTGGTGACCGATGTGATTGTGGATGAAACAAGTGCGGTGATTAATGTTGGTGATATGTTGGAGGCCTTCTTGCTCAATTTTGATGATGACGAGATGGAAGACTTCGTGGAATGTGTGAACTCTTTGCAAGGAATGGGGTCGTACAACTATGAACCCCCAAAATTGTCCTTGGATCTTGAAAATACGACCTCTCCCCCTACTAAGCCTTCAATTGAAGAGCCTCCTATATTGGAGTTGAAGCCATTGCCTTCTTATCTACGGTATGAATTTCTTGGCCCTTCTTCTGCTTTACCAGTTATTCTTTCCTCTTGTTTGTTGTATGCGGTGAAATCAGAGGGATTTATTTCCCGCCATTAAGGTATATTTGGAAATTCATGTCAGCATCTCGAGCCTGTGGGATTATGATCGAGCTCCCTCTCTTGAGGATCGTCCGCGACCTTGCAGAGACTCCGAGGATAAGGAAGCTGTCCGAGACCTAGCAAAAGTTACGAAGACGGGGGACTCCCAAGGTAAGCGACTAGAGTCAATAGGCACTATTACCATGCCTAGCCATCCCATCCCCATGTCCTTTCATTCAATACACTTTGTACTATATGGTATTCCCTCTCCTATATAAGGGGGATCCATGCCACTCTGTAAGGGACTGAGGTTGCTCCATTTTCTCCACATGTGCAATAATATCTCTCTCTCTCTCTCCCTCTCTTTTCTTTCTAACTTGTTCGTTCTCACTGGCCCGAGGTCACCTCGATATTCATCACATTCTTACTCATTCTTCATCATATACCTTAGTATTGGCCAAAAAGAGACTTGTTTAATTATATCTTCAACTATTATCCCATCCCCGACTATCCCCAATAGCTCGAGCTCGATCCTAACATCGACCCCGAGGTCCTTCATCGACCAGACCTGTATCCGGGCAGCAGGCCCTTTGGTTTGATTATTATCTCGTTTTAGCATGCATTTAATCTCCAAACCCTATAGTATTAGCATCAACTGCTCTAACAACTAGCTCGGGAATAGATCACATATTTTTAGAATCCCATTTACAAATTTAATTATTGTTACCATTTTCATGGTAAATAGTTTGGCGCCCACCGTGGGGCTAAAATAATAGTGATTATTTTCTTGCTAGTTTCATTAAACAAATGCACATTATCTTTCACACTTTTTCTTGTCCAAGATCCTTTGATTTCAGGTCGAACTGTCCGGCTCGGTAAACGGAGTCGAGAACGACGACCTCGAGAATCACGGGGAAAATAGCATGGCTGTCCCGGTCGCCAGAGCACTACCACTAAATCCTGATAACGCGCCCTGACCGATTCTAGCGGACGTGGACTCATAGGACGCATAACATATCGACAAAACTTCTCACACAGACAAGAGCGTTCAACATATTGACCAACAGGAAGCCCAACAAATCCCGGCTCAAGAAACACAGGAAGTTAGCCTTCACGATATTTTTGAAATTTTGCAGGCACAATAGTTGGCTATCGCCTAGCTACAGAGCCATCCGAAGGCTCCCAGCGCAGCGGCACCAGAGACAGCTCCCCCCGCCGAGCAAGTGCCCGAAAGATCAAACAATAATGGGTCAGTGGCTGACCCTGCCATAGTGAAGATGCTTGAGGACCTCTCTAAAAGGATTGCGTCAGGTTCGTGGAGGTTCATGCAATAGTTCTCTCCCAGGGAAGCAGTCCCAGAACAAGCTTCACGGAAATTCGGAATGCCGGAACTCCCTAGGCGCGATAGGACCTCAATCCCTGACCAGCTCACCACCGCTTACACACACAAGGAGAAAGGCAGCGACCTTCAGGATGATAAGTTCGAGCCTGTCTAGTTGAAGAAGTTCGGAGAAACACTCTCGAAAGAAACCATGATGTGGCGCCATAGCCTAGCACCCGACTTAACATACTCGCTTAACCCAGCGGATTCCTCCGCAGAAGCACATGTCGATGCCATCGAAGCAATAACGGAAGAGCTCGACATATCGTAGGCCGAACGAAGAGAGAATGAAACACCACAGGAAGTCACGCCTCATTCGCCAATAGGGCGAGTGAGTTCATCCCCGGTTTCGGATGACTGGGCAACACAGGTCTTCGCCCGAAGTTTAAACGAGGCATGCCTGGAGACTCCAGGTGTTTTCAAACAACGCTTTGTCAGATAGCCAGCCGAGACCTGGCCGTATGCCCGTACCCGGCACCGGCCACGAATTAGGGCCACGGACAACCGTCCGGGAACCTCTACGGTCCCGGTATACCCAAGCAGGCTCCCAGTAAAGCAACTGATGCCAAACAGATGGAGGTACAATCCATATGCCGCGAACGGGAGGAACGCTGCAAGATGCAACCTATCTCGCAACGGTAGGGAAATATTTTGAGGGCCACTTCCTCGAGGAACCTTCAGTGGAACCGGATCTGACGAGGCACAACCGACAGAGGAGCCCCACCCAGCAGAGTACGATTTCAACATTGCTATACCAAATATCATGATCACCATAAGTGAAACCAGGGATGTTGAGCGACTTAGGCCTTTTAGACCAAGACCCTTTCAAAAGAACCACAACAAGACGCGGGAACCGCAGGGTGCACGCGGCCATGGGGTCAAAAGTGATCCCCATCTCGGAAAGACGACAGCCATGCTACTCAATGAAAATCCTCGCCGAGTATCATCGAGCGGCCGGGTTCGAGTCTAGCCCCAAGGAAGGAAGGCAACCGCAAAGGATGAAGTGAATAAGCCACGACTTATTACCACGACAGTGAAGGAGTGGCAACACTCTCCGCAGACTCATAAAATGGAAAGTGAAAATGTTCTCCGTCAGGAAAAGACGGGTCTAAGGAAGTACTCTAGATGACACCCTTACATCCAAGGAAAAAGGCATCGGTGCCTCACCTCGGCATCACACTGACGCATTGGTAACCCTCTCCCTCATTTGATTTATTTCGAATAAAACATGTGTTCGTGAATTCAGGTGGTTCAATCATGTACAACAACGATGTCGAACCAAAGTAAATCTGGCGGTCCAGGCTAACGGACCAAATCACTCCCGCATCCCGGATCCCTAGCGAATTCCTAATGGCGAATCGCCACAAATACCATCCTCTTAATACGACCTGTATAAGATCGGGCCAAGACGTCGAGCTCCGTATCATCGGAGGAGGCATAAAGCGCTGACGTCTTATTCAGACGACCGCTGGCACACCACCCAGAGATAGCGTCGACCCCGTGTCGCCAAAATCATGGAACCTCTCGCAAAGGGAAGAACTAAAATAGGTCGATAGAAAGCAATACGCAACGAGAGGAAGTTCTTCACCATATAATGCATCGCCGATACCAATGCCCCTACTGTCGGATGGATCAAAGGGTAAGCAAACGTCATCCTTGGCCAAACCTGATAAAACACAACAAATGGCTATATCGGGGCTCACACCTTGGAAGGGTAGAAAACGTACTGAACCTCAAAACGTCGCCTACGCGTCCCGCAGTGAGGAAGAACTACTTTATTCCCTTGTTATTTTTTAACTAACTTGTATGCAGACAGTTGGCCAGGATATTCGGAGGTTCTAACTCTACCAGGGGGGCGCCGCGCTCCTTCCCCTCAGTCGGGATTCTGCCCCAAAATGGGACTTGTCAGCAAGACTATTAGCGCAACCGCATAACCCTAGAGGAGGATCCAATACGGTCGCAAGCCTTTTTCTACAGTCCAACAACGAGCGATGATCTGCTTCTGAAGGCACTATCCCCCCGGGAGGACCAGGAAATAGCAGACTAAACCCCAATCGGGAATTATGCCCCGGATCAAATGGTTCGAGAAACCGCACCCGTGCGGGCCGAGCTCACGACAATGAAACCATGTATGTCTGTACCAAGCAATAAAAATATATCTTTTCAGCATCTTATTCTCCAAACAAGTAAATCTCAAGTATACCCCCGACAGGGGCCTCTCCACCAAACGCGTCCGAGATACTCGGAGACTTAGCGTCAGCAATTCAACACTTGCACGACCCCAAGGTCGGAACTCTGGGCTCATAAAGATCCTACAAGGAAACTCCTAGCTCACAAAAAGCGGTCTTCATGCTTAAACAAATTCGATGACTCGGAGACTGTCGATCATCGCCAATCACCATGCGCTGGAAAACCCGAAACTATAAAACCCCTAGTGGGCAGACTCGGCGTAACCAGATCTATTCTACAAAAACTGTAAGACCTCAACAAGCATGACAAATTGTAAGACCTCAACAAGCATGAAAATTTCAAAGTTTAGGATATACGTCGCATTTGTAAGAATCCCGAAAGGTCATACCCTCGGTGTAGACGCCTGAACTATCACTCAGAATCAAAAATGGCTACGGCCAAACACATATGACTACGGTCAAAACGGCTGATACAACCAAACTAACGAGACTTGGGGATGCCCGACTATTGCTAAACAAAAATCGCAGGCCACTACTTCGAATATACTTCGGAAAGAATCGGTTAAAACAGGCTTCCCTCAACAGGCAAAAAATGAGCTTTGACCATGTCAGCTCCAAATCACAAGGCTTCGACCTACTCACGAGCTATGAACCTTCCGAGGTGCTCGAAACATCACCGATAATGACTTGAAATTGAGGTTCTTCCAGAACCAACGATGGGTCAGGCAAATTTTTTTCAAAAGACCTTAACGAGAGGAAAAAAAGCCTACAAAAAGCCCACGGGCAAAAACTGTGTAAGAGCCATTGTCGCTAGCTAAGCAAGCCTCCGGGCCACATATTAAAAGGTCTCTACGACCAAACAACGTAAGAGCCATTATCACAAGCAAAAATTTGACAACTTGAGAATTAAAATGAGCTCGAATCGTAACCCAATTCGGAGACCAGATCCAAAATAGTTAACTATGCAAGCCTCCGGGCCACATACTAAAAGGCCTTAACAACCAAAATAGCGTAAGAGCCATTGTCGCCAGCCCAAAAAAAATTGACAACTTAAAGGTCAATTAAAGCTCGAATCGCAATACAACTCGGAGACTAGACCCGAAATGGTTAAACTACAACATGCCTAAGGGCACGACATAAATGCCACTGTCAACCAGCTGAGTGAGCCTTCGGGCCATACGCCTGTAAGGTCACTTCGACCCGAAGCACAAAAGGCCATCGCCATCCGCCTATGCAGGCAGGAAAGAACTTGAGGGTCAATTGAAGCTCGAATTGCAACGCAACTCGGAGGCTGGACCCAAAATGGCTAAACTACAATATGCCTAAGGGAACGACATAAATGACACCATCGCCAGCTCAGACAAACGCAAAACTCGAGGGTAAATTAAGCTAGAGTCGGGCCCCAACTCAGAGACTAATCCCTAAGACGGTTAAAGCATGCAAGCCTAAGGGCAAATCCGGGATCAAATCGACCCAATTTGAAACTCCAACGAGCAAAAATACAGAAAATACAAGTTGTGGGGTTTCCCTTCTTATTGCTACATATTGACGACGAAGCACAACCTCATCCTACGTCGTATAATGAAAGCTATATATATACACAAAAAATAAGACAGAAATGATCATTCTGCTTTTTTCCGATAGTTATAACCCGGCGGTCTCCTCCTCATCGTCCTCAACATCGGACAGTAAAAACATGGCATCATACTCCTCTCCTTCGACTTGTCCGATCTCCCCCGAGAGATCAAAGCCCCTAGCGTGACTCTCCTCAAGGATTTCCCTCCGGGATCTACACCTCACGTACTTCTTGCTGTTGTTGGCACGATCGAGGGTCTTCTGCAACTCAGCTTTAGCACCAGTAACGCTTCTCAAATAAGCCGCCATTTTTTGTCCCGCCCTGGTATTATTCATCACAACCTCGGCTTGAACATTCACCACCTCGGTTTTCGCCCTTGAAATCTTGGATGAGAGTCTCATGATCATCTTAGCCCGAGATGAATCATTTGCACGGGCAGCCTAAATTTGCGCCTCGAGAGTGGAAGCCCCGGCCTGAGCCCTCTCTTTGGCCTCAGAGTGGGAATTCACATGCGCATGTAGCTCATTGAATTCACATTTTTCTTTGCCAACCTCGCCCCAGAGTTGTTCCAGCTCATCCCGCTTGTCCTTCAACTGAAACAACAATATGTCAAGATGGCGAGACATAAAGGGAACACATGCCGGTGTGAGATGTAGGATACCTATTTCTCCAAGAGGGCCTCTCGGGCCCGACTCCGGTCCACCTCACACCGTAAAGAGACGAGCTCGCTTTACTTTGCCACACAAAGAAGCCTGAGGGATTTCTCCCTATCTCGAGCATCCCGCAACGGGGCCTCGCAACGAAGCAGTTCGGCCTTGAGCCTATCAAAAGCCTGAGAAAGGAAGCCAGGTAAAAATAAAGAAAAGAGAGGAGCGCAGGGCTAGAACATTCTTACAGCGGCAGAAACTCACCATAAGGCCAAAGCGCTGAGCCTCGCTGAAGGCCGAAGCAATGTCTGACGATGCATTGGCCTCGAAAGATTGACGGTCAGCCGAATCGCTTCCCCTTAACCGCTGCAAAGAAGGCGCCTCACCACAGGCCTTCTCGTACCTCGAGGAATCCTTCCTTTTTCCGGTGTTCCTTGACCCCGGGGACAACAATCTTTCCCCCTCTCCCGGGGGACTCGACCTCGCTTTGAAAAGACTTCTGGCACCTGCAGCAGATAAATAAAATGAGCCATCAAGAAGGAAGCCGCCCCTTAGGGGGGCAAGATGCTAGGCACCTACCGTGATGCTTTGCCTCCCATCTCCCTTTTGATAGATCTTGCCACCGGCGCCAATCGTAGGTTGAACAAGCTGCTAGCTTACGAGACCATTCAGCTAAGTCAGAGATCTCGCCGGACAACCAATGAGTTGATATAAACAAAGAACAGGAAGATGCCGTTACGGGGCCAACCCCACACTGATTTAAAAGACAGTTCAAATGAAGCACTTACATGTAAGGTTCCATCTCTCAGGGAACGACAAAAATTCTCCGAGGATAACATCAGTCGTCCGGATTCGAACAAACCAATTCATCCACCCGTGGTCCTCATCCTCCTCGGCGCCGATCACAGGAGCTCAGGTAGATCTATGGTGAAGAGCAATCAGGCCCCGATAGCGCAATGGCCAATACAACCTCACGAGGTGGCTGAGGGTGAATTCTATCCGGGCCTTGTTAGCAAAATACCTCATCGAGTGAACTATTGTCCAAAGAAAGGGATGAACCTGCGCCAATGTTAATTGGTATCTTTTGCAGAAATCAAGCACAACCTAGTCTGGGGGACCCAATGCAAGAACGTGAATATATACACTCAAGAACCCCTCAATGTACATCATGATACTCTCCTCGGGGGAAGGTGCTTGCAAAATCACGCCGTCCTCCCACCTGCATTTTTTCCTGATCATCTCGAGATTTTCCTCCCTCATCGATGAAATAATCCTCGACACATGCTCTTGATGGCCTGGAACATTGGGAGGTCTCCCAGGTGTGACAGCCTTCTTCGAGGCAAGGCGACCCGAATCTCGCTCTCCCGATATCGGGGGCAAGCCGCTGGTACCAACCAAGGGAGGAGCACAACAGGGACTCCCCTTCATCCGAGGTTCAGCCATCGAAGCAGCGACCATGATTACAGTAGAATAAGGGGAAGAATATGAGGATCCAGGCAAAAACTTTCTGAAGCAATGGAGCGGAAGGACTCAGACAAAGTGCCAAGGTCTGTATAAAGATAGGCTTATCAAAAACTGTAAAATCGCTTCTTGAAGAGCGGATGAGCAATTATTTAGAGGTTAAGCGACAACTGCTCGTTTGCCCAAGGGGGGCCAATTAATTCTGGCCGCATTAACTTCACATTCTCCTTGGGGAGTGCACTGGCAGAATCATTCCAAGCTCCCACATAACTCATAAAACCGAAGGACCTCAGGAGATCCCCGATATCATAAATATTGGTTCGGAAGGAATTATCGATCCCACCTCAGGACGTGGCTAGTCTCGGGGCCCCCGGTCTATCCCATTGAAAGGCCCAAAGGGCCGGTGCCAGAACACAAAAACAAAAAAGCAAGGAGAAGGGCTGACAGGATAAAAGTTCCTTTTTATACATTGGTAAAGAGAGAAAACGTCTTTACACTATTTGTTTCCCAAGGAGGGGACACATGAAGCAAAAATAAAGGCATAAAAAAAAGGCTCAGAGACTACTCCTCGGTTACTATCATCTTCACCCCTATCAAGGGAAATCAAGAGCGCCAATCTTCCTTCCACTGCATGAGCCTCCTCCAAATTGGCAGACAACTCGAAGCCTCTGGGCTCAAGTTCTTCTAGGGTCTCCCTCATCGCCTCCGCTTAGGCGTGCTCGACAGCTCGAATTCGTCTCTGCTCAGCTGCCATGGACATGTTGTGAACCATTGTATGCACTGTGGCCGCATCCTCCTTATAAGCGGCAACATCTCATTCGGCCTCAAACTTAGCCGCGACCAAAGTAACAATCTCCCTACGAGCGTCCGTGAGAAGACCCCAGGATGTCGTCAATTCCCCGGCAACAGTCTCGTTTCGCTCTTTCAGCCCGAAGACCTCCACTTTCAACTAGCTAATCCGCGAGTTACTCTGCTCGGACTACAAAGAAGGGCAAGTCCATGAATGTATAAATCCAGAACACGAGTGGATACGAGGTAAAAGGGCATGCATGAGCAAGGCAGAGCACCTGAGCAGCAAGAGCGGCCTTCTCCTGGAGTGCCGCCTCCAAAGCAGTTCGAAGTTCTCCCAATTCTCTATCCCCCTGGGCACAACGAGCCTCCGAGTCCTGCATCTTGGAAGCAGCATTATTACGCTCCTTCTCATGGCAAAAAAGTTCCCATCGGAGCCGAAGAATGGCATGATCATACATCTCCTTACATTGCGGCACAATGAGAAAGTTAAGAAAGATGGCGAATAATGCTCGAGAACGAAAAGGAATATGCAAGGGAAAACATTCACCTGTTGCATGGACTTCTCCGCCCCTTTAACGGCACCAGAAATATCGAGATCGGCCTTGTCGATTACACCGTAAAAAATATTGGCAATAAAATCTCCCCCTTTTGGAGGGGTCCCTGCTGTGACGCCGACCATCCTTTCGGCATCCCTTATCTCCCCTGATGAAACCAGAAAGCTTAAAATGAGGTCGTTAGGTTCGCCGATTTCTCCAAATAGCAACCCACGCTCCTGGAAGGACCCAAGTTCCGGTCCTTCAGGATCAATGCCAACGGTCCTCCTAGCATAAGCTGCATCAGTGTCCACTTCAAGGACCCTTTACTCACCAGCCCGACCGGAGCCAGCCATCACGGATTCAGCAGCCTCCGATCGAGGCGCCTGCAAATCTCTTGGACCGGACCTTGTTCTCCTTCTCAACAGACTTTCATCATCGGCCTCCCTCTCGATGTTAGGATTCGATCCGGAGGTTAGAGAATCAGTCCTATCAGGTCAGGCAATGGCTGCTCTGCTCTTCCTTTTCTTGTTCATATTAGGCACCAAGGCCTCTGCTTCACCGTTAGGGGGCGGCCTCATCTGCATATTCTTGCCAAGGCCTGCACCAACACAATAAACGTGATATTTTTTCGCTAAGGGCTTGGAAGGAAATACAAAATGCGAAGCACAGGTGGTAAAGGAATATCATCGTGATTCTTGGCCATCCAATGCTCCTTAGCCATGATGGTCCAAGACCGAACGTGGTACGGGAACTTCTCGTCCAGATGACTGATCCATCCCGACAACTCTGGGACCACCTTCGGATGCCAAGAAATGGCTGCAGAAAACACAAAGAGGTTATTACGATGAATGAAAGAGTAATCGAGAAGTGGTTAAAGGGAAATTCGCTTACGTCGAGCATTCCAATGCTCCGAAAAGGGCATCCTCCGGGCCGGGATGATGTTCGAGGTCCTCACTCAGATAAACCTGCTCATCCATCCTCGGTCCTTTCCCTCATCAACACTCGTGAAAAAAGTTTTTTTGGATCGGTGGCAGAGCTTGATTAAGCCTTGATACAGCCGAGGGCGGTACAGTCTGATCAAATGGCTAAGGGTGAAAACTTCACCTTTAACCCCTTTAGTGAAATGCCTAAGCATTAACACTATTCTCCAAAAGGATGGGTAGATCTGACCGAGGGTCACCTGATATCGGGCACAGAAGTCAAGAATAACCGGGTCGATTTCCAAGGGAGGAGATTCGACAGACTTGTCAAGGCCTAGGGTGAATGTGTAAGTATATATGTGAAGGAAGCCCGCCTTGAAATCAGTGATGCTATCGTTGGGGCCGAGAATCTCTACCTCTATTGACTCGTTCCATTGGCAGTCCACCCTCACTTTGCTAACATCGGTCATGGCACTAACATATCGAGACACGTGCTCACATCGACTCGGCGTAGATGAGGGATTATCGATGTCAAAATCCTTCGACTGTAAATATCAGGAGGAGTCCATTGCTCTAAAGTGGGAACCGATTTGTTTTCTCCCTCAGTTATCGGGATGACGACGTAGCATCGTTCTGTCGGGGGACCGTCCTAGAAGTCCTAGCCATGAAAAATGGTAAAAACCCTTCTGTGAAAAGAGGGAAAGATGTCAAATAGAAAATTTTGATTCGCGGGCTTGTAAGAAGGGTGACGATGGGAAGCATCTAGCAACCGGTGCATTTATAGGAATTGTTGGGGAAGCAGAAGAGATGAGCCTACGATAGTTCGTGGGTTTCTCGATTACCGCATCTGATGGTGGCCCTGCACGGTTCTCTTGGGCATGGC
Source organism: Nicotiana sylvestris (assembly GCF_000393655.2). Lineage (NCBI taxonomy): Eukaryota > Viridiplantae > Streptophyta > Magnoliopsida > Solanales > Solanaceae > Nicotiana > Nicotiana sylvestris. The sequence goes on along the minus strand of NC_091057.1, from coordinate 87,084,156 downwards.
ATTTAATGCTCTTAGATGGTTGACGTCATGGAAATAATGATCTCAAGACGATGATTCAATATCGTTTCCTATTACTTCGTTCTAAGAAACGCGGAGACTATTTGTATGCGGTGATATCAGGGGGATCTATTTCCTGCCATTAAGGTACATTCAGAAATTCATGTTAGCATCTCAAGGCTGTGGGATTACGATCGAGCTCCCTCTCTTGAGAATCGTCCGTAGCCCTGTAGAGACTCCAAGGATAAGGAATTTGTCCATGACCCAGCAAAAGTTACAAAGACGGGGGACTCCCGAGGCAAGCGGCTAGAGTCAATAGGCACTAGTACCTTGCCTAGCCGTCCCATCCCCATGTACTTACATTTAATACACTTTGTACTATATGGTATTCCCTCTCCTATATAAGGGGGATCCATGCCACTTTGTAAGTGACTGGGGTTGGTCCATTTTCTCCACAAGTGCAATAATCTCTCTCTCTCTCTTTTCTTTCTAACTTGTTCGTTCTCACTGGCCCGAGGTCACCTCGATATTCATCGCGTTCTTACTCGTTCTTCATCATATACCTTAGTATTGGCCATAAAGAGCCTTGTTTGATTATATATTTAACTGTTATCCCATCCCCGACTATCCCCGAAAGATCGAGCTCGATTCTGACATCGACCCCAAGGTCCTTCATCAACCAAACCTGTATCTAGGTAGTAGGCCTTTCGGTTTGATTATTATCTCATTTTAGCTTGCATTTAATCTCCAAACCCCATATTATTAGCATTAACTGCTCTAACAACTAGCTCAGGAATAGATCACATATTTTTAGAATCCCATTTACAAATTTAATTGTTGTTATCATTTTTATGGTAAACATTTGTCTAATGTGATGGTAGATTCTACATTGGCGGTGCTACAAAAGAGGAAGAAAGCTATTGGGTGGACATTGGCGAATATTCGGAGGATAAGCCCCATATTTTGCATGCACAAGATTAACTTGGAGGAATGTGTCAAACCATCTATTGAACATCAAAGGAGACTCAATGAGGCTATGGAAGAGGTTGTCAAAAGGAGATTATCAAGTGGTTCAATGCCGGTGTTGTCTCGAATAAGGGTGGAATGACAGTGGTCACCAATGACAACAATGAGTTGATTCCTACAAGAACAGTGATTGGTTGGAGAGCTGTAAGGACTATCGTAAGGACAACAAAGTCACAAAGAAGGATCATTTTCCATTGCCCTTCCTAGATTAAATGCTTGATAGATTGGCCGATCGTGCTTTCTATTGTATTCTTGATGGGTATTCAGGCTAAAATCAAATTCTTATTGAGCCGGAGGATCAAGAGAAGACAACATTTACATGTCCCTATGGTACTTTTGCCTTCAAGCGGATGCCATTTGATTTGTGCAATGCACTGATGACTTTTCAAAGGTAAATGATGGCTATTTTTATGGAAATGGTAGAGAACTACCTTGAAGTTTTCATGAATGACTTCTCGGTAGTCGGGGATTCTTTTGAAGATTGTCTTGCACACTTGGATAAAGTGTTGGCAAGCTGTGAAGAAACAAATTTGGTGCTCAATTGGGAGAAAAGTCATTTTATGGTCGAGGAAGGCATTTTCCTTGGCCACAAGATCTCAAAGAATGGAATTGAAGTTGATAATGAAAGGATTGAGGTGATTTCTAAACTTCCACCTCCATCTTTGATAAAGGGCGTGCCAAGTTTCTTAGGTCAGGTGGGGTTTTACCTGCGCTTCATCAAAGATTTCTAAGGTGGTGAACCCGTTGTGCAAGATTCTAGAGAAGGATCCTAAGTTTAACTTAAATGATGATTGCGTGAGAGCTTTTGAATTGCTAAAGTTCAAGTTGATAACTACCCCATCATCACCACTCCACATTGAAGTATCCCTTTGAGCTCATGTGCGATGCTAGTGACGTAGTGGTGGGAGCTATTTTGGGGCAACACATCAATAAGATTTTTTATCCGGTCTACTATGCTAGTAAGACCATGAATAGTGCCCAAGTCAACTATACCATTACGTAGAAAGAGCTCCTTGCCATTATGTTTTCCATTGGGAATTTTTGTCCGTACTTGATGGGTGCAAAAGTGATTGTTCACATGGATCATGCGGAACTTTGTTATCTTATGACCAAGAAATATTCCAAAGCTCGATTTATGAGAAAGGATACTTTTGTGGCAAGAGTTTGATATAGACTTCCAAGATCGAAAAGGGAGTGAATATCAAGTGGTAGACCATTTGTCTCATTTGGAGGAGGAAGGGAGGCTGCATGATGGCCTTGAAATCAATGACTCTTTCCCCGATGAGAAACTCTTGACTATTTAAATGAAAGAGGTGCCATGGTTCATAGAGCTAGCAAATTTCCTTGTGTGCGGTATCATCCCGGATGAGTTCTCTTCAAACCAAAGGAAGAAGCTCAAGCGGTATTGTCAAGATTATTATTGGGATGAACCATACCTTTTTCTGATTTGTACGAATCATGTGATTAGAATATGTGTACCGGAAGAAGAGTAAGGTGATATTATTGGAGCTTGTCATTCTTTACCTTATGACGGTCATTATGGTGGAGCGAGAACAACAACCAAGGTACTTAGTTGTGGTTTCTAATGGCCCACTCTTTACAAGGATGCAAGTGATCTAGTGAAAAGATGTGATGAATGTCAAAGGGATGGTGGAATCTTAAAGGAAAATGAAATGCCCCTCACCACCATTTGGGAGATTGATATTTTCGATGTTTGGGGTATTGACTTCATGGGTCCTTTCGTGAGTTTTTGTGAAAACACCTACATCTTGGATGCGGTTGATTATGTGTCAAAATGGGTTGAGGCCATTGTTCTTCCCAACAATGAGGCAAGAAGTGTGGTGGCATTCTTGAAGAATAATATTTTTACAATGTTTCATAATCCGCGGGCTATTATAAGTGATGGGGGGTCACATTTTGCAACAAGGCTTTCGAAACCTTACTTACCAAGTATGGTGTTACTCATAAAGTCACGACTCCCTATCATCCACAAATAGTATTTTGTCTAAAATAGTGAATGGTAACCGGACGAATTGGTCCAAGAAACTCGATGATGCTTTATGGGATTATCAGACGGCTTACAAAACGTCCATCGAAATGTCTCCATACCAGTTGGCATTCGGAAAAGCTTTTCATCTTCCGGCGGAACTTGAGCACAAAGCCATGTGGGCTCTAAAGAAGTTGAATCTTGATTGGGATGTAGCCGCTAACTTGAGGGCGACACATTTGAATAAATTGGATGAGTTAGGTATCATGCATACACAGGTTTGTCCTTGTACAAAGAAATGATGAAATATTTTCATGACTAGTACATTTGGAACAAAGAGTTCAAAGAGGGCGATCTTGTGTTGTTGTTCAACTCGCGGTTGAGGATATTTACCGGGAAGTGAATGTCTAAATGGAGTGGCCCATTTGAAGTTGCGGTTGTGACACCCTTCGGTGCATTGGAATTGAAGAACAAAAACAATGAGGTATTCCGAGTCAATGGTCACGGGGTGAAGCACTATTTGGGAAAAGTTGGAGATTGCCATCTCATGGCAGTGATTCATTTCAATTGATGGTATTCTGAGTCGTGTCGCAACGTTAAATTAGGCACTTCTTGGGAGGCAACCCATGTTTCTTTTTCTTTTATTTGTTTCTTTTGTAGTTAGGTGTTATTTTGGTGCTAACTTGATTTGAAGTGTGCTGCAGGGATGAGTGTGCCTTATAGGAATTGTGGACAGAAATTTGGTTAAGTGTTGAAAGAATTGCGGACCGCAAGTGCATTGTGCGGACCACATAATCATGGTTGCTGCAGCAAAAGTGCTCTGCGGCCAAAAAGTGACTTACAGACCGCACAAATGGAGGATGGAAAATGACAACTCTCTGAAGTTGGTTTGTCAAAGAAATGCTCGATCTGCTATCGCAACAGAACATTTACGGTACACAACACGGATCTGTGGTTGCACACAAATTTCTGCGGACCGCAGACAAAATGTTGGTTTAAGCTCAAAAGGTAATAGAGTGCGGTCTGACATTGAAATTCTACGGCCACACTCGCTCCTTCTCCCGTTGTAAACATCAATAAGTATAAATAAGAGGTTTAAGGCTACTGTTATACTTTTCCCTATCCGACCATACACAACACTAAAAATTAAAGTCTTCTAGTAAATCATTTGCCCACACACTCAACAATTGTGATCACTCATTTCATGCACTCCTTCACAACTGGTATGCTTCAATTACTTTTTAGAAATTTTCAATTTCTAGTTTAATTTATAGCTCTTTTGTTAGTTTTTGGCCATTTGTCTGTAGAACTAAAATGTACAACCATGTGGGTAAATATGTAATGGGTCAACTGATACATGCTCTATGGGGAATGGGTAGATAGATTTTCATGCTTGTACACTATTACTATGTCAAAGGTTTTGCAAAAATTGCAAGCCCTAGATAATTAGTGAACTGCTCGTAACATTTTGGAATTCTGTGGCTGCACAATAAACTGTGCGATCCGTAGAAGTTGAGTCTAGGGTATTTTAGTAAGGAAGGGTTCTGCGACCGCGATTTGATCAGCATACATTGAACACATATCTAGGATTTGATGATGCCGAGCCCACAGAGTACTTAGAGAAGTGTGTACTTGGGGATGCAACTCGTCCTTGGTTAGTAGAGATTCTTGCTGCACCAGGACCACCACCACCATGGATCACAACAGCGGTGCTGATCCATAGGAGCACTCTCAATGTCGAGGCAATGGGGTGACAAACCTTTGTCTGAAGCAAACTAGACTCGAGCCAGAATGAGACATATCTTCCGATTTCTCGGGCAGTTCTAGTTGCTTCTATTATGGCGGGGTACACAATCAATATGGGCGCCATGACGTGGCTAACATCTCAGTGATTGCTCAGCATACCTAAGTTGCAATCTCAATGAAAAATGTGCAGACCGCAATCCACATCTTTGGCCGCAAGAAAGAATTGTGCGGTCCGTAAGGCCCAATCTGTGGTTGCGAGAATATATGTGCGGACCGCATATCCCTCTCATGCCAGCATATTTTAACTGTTTTCTTCACTGTGTTTTCTGGTTTGTCTTACATATCTTTCTATATGGCTGAACTTGAATATAAACTAACAATTAACTTTGCTTGGTATAGAAAATGGATCGATCTAGAGGCACTGATGATACTTCAAAGGGGAGGGGTTAACCTTCCGGGGGTTGAGGCAAGAATGCTTTACCCCTCGATCTGCAAGAAATAATCTCAAAGGAGGCTACAATTTGCAGAGGGAGAGGTGCAGATCCCTTCGAGTCTAGTTCTTATGTCCCATCTAGGGAAGCATTAGAGGGCAACTCGGTTCAAGAGCAGCAGACTGTTCAGTAAAAACCACCAGGAATGTATCAACTCAAGGTCGAGTCATCCACATCTCAGAGCACTTTTGAGGGTTCAAAAAGTGCTAGCCATGCTTCTGAGACATCCACTACACATGTCCCTGAGGCACCAGATACTATAGTGGAGGACATCCCCGATGATGGTAGAGGGGGAGATGCTACAACTGCCGGCCTTGAAAGGTCGAAGAAAGAGTTTTGGGAGGAACAGTTTGTTAGTTTGGCTGCCTTCACTAACTTTCGCACTTGTGGCTAGTGAGGTCGCTCACTCTGAAGCGATAGTTTCAGTTGAAAGATCTGGAGAGGTATAACCCTACAGTTTTGAGACAGTTAGAGATCACAAAGGGTGGATATGGTTTACCGAGAGCGTGGTGGATGCTAAGGAGTACCTTGTCTGGGAATTCTATGCCAATGTGGCGCGCATATAAAAAAGGGACAAAGGTGACAAAAGTGAGAAATCTCAAGGTGTGATTACATTAGAGTACATTGAACACATATCTCGGATTTGATGATGCCAAGCCCACAGAGTACTTAGAGAAGTATGCACTTGTGGATACAGCTCGTCTTTGGTTAGTAGAGATTCTTGTTGCACCAGGACCACCGCCACCATGGATCACAACAGCGGTGCTGATCCATAGGAGCACTCTCAATGTCGAGGCAATGGGGTGATAAACTTTGTCTGAAGCAAACTAGACTCGAGCCAGAATGAGACATATCTTCCGATTGCTCGGGCAGTTCTAGTTGCTTCTATCATGGCAGGGTACCCAATCAATGTGGGTGCCATGACGTCAGCTAACATCTCAGTGATTTCTCAGCATACCTAAGTTGCCATCACAATGAAAAATGTGCAGACCGCAATCCATATCTTTGGCCGCAATAAAGAATTGTGCAATTCGTAAGGCCCAATCTGTGGTTGCGAGAATATATGTGCGGACCGCATATCCCTATCATGCCAGCATGTTTTAACTGTCTTCTTTACTATGTTTTCTGGTTTGTCTTACATATCTCTCTGTATGGCTGAACTTGAATAACAACTAACAATTAACTTTGCTTGGTATAGAAAATGGATCAATCTAGAGGCACCGGTAATACTTCAAAGGGGAGGGGTTAACTTTCCGGGGGTTGAGGCAAGAATTCTTTACCCCTCGATCTACAAGAGATAATCTCAAAGAAGGCTCAAACTTGCAGAGGGAGAGGTGCAGAGCCCTCTGAGTCTAGTTCTTATGTCCCATCTAGGGAAGCATTAGAGGGAAACTCGGTTCAAGAGCCGCCGACTATTCAGTAAAAGCCACCAAGAAGGTATCAACTCAGGGTCGAGTCGTCCACATCTCAGAGCACTAAGACATCCACTACACATGTCCCTAAAGCACCAGATACTAAAGTGGAGGACATGTGGTAGAGGGGGAGATGCTACAACTGCCGGCCTTGAAAGGTCGAAGAAAGAGTTTTGGGAGGAACAGTTTGTTAGTTTGGCTGCCTTCACTAACTTTCGAACTTGTGGCTAGTAAGGTCTCTCACTCTGAAGCGATAGTTTCAGTTGAAAGATCTGGAGAGGTATAACCCTACAGTTTTGAGACAGTTAGAGATCACAAAGGGTGGATGTGGTTTACCGAGAGCGTGGTGGATGCTAAGGAGTACCTTGTCTGGGAATTCTATGCCAATGTGGCGCGCATATAAAAAGGGACAAAGGTGACAAAAGTGAGAAATCTCAAGGTGTGATTACATTAGCATACATTGAACACATATCTCGGATTTGATGATGCCAAGCCCACAGAGTACAGAGAAGTGTGCACTTGTGGATGCAACTCGTCCTTGGTTAGAAGAGATTCTAGCTACACCAGGACCACCACCTCCATGGATCACAGTAGGGGTTCCCATAGAGGAGCACTCTCAATTTCAAGGCAAAGGGGTGCAAACCTTTGTCTGCGACTAGATATGAGCCAGAATGAGACATATCTTCCGATTCCTCAGGCAATTCTAGTTGCTTATATCATGGTCGGGCATCGAATCAATGCGAGTGCCGTGATGTCAGCCAACATCTCAGTGATTTCTCTGCAAGAGGACTCCTCATACCCGTATCCCAACACTATCACATAGTATCTCACGGATGTACAGGTAGAGCCAAAGGATTATGACGCAAAGGTGCGATAAAAAAAGCCTTTCTCATGGTATTCACTTATGGATGCAAATAACCCAAAGAGAAAAAGCTAGCCATCTACCACCACAGGCAGTCCGATGAGCCAGCTGTGGTGGTTGCGGAGGTAGCTAATGTTCCATCCTCTTCGGCCGAGCCTTCCTCTAGTGACATAACTATGCCTCCCCCCTGTCATCTTCAGTTCGTACTGTAGTCCGTGTCACAGGTTCCACCTCGGCTTTGAAGCTGGTGCCTATGCTTATTGTTACACTTTCTGCGCTGTGAATATGCTAGACTTTGGCGAGCATCAACAATTGGATGCAGACAGCCACTGCAAAGCTGTTTGACTTATCCAACACTGTTGTATCACAATTATTTATTTAGGCACCTTAGTTACCTCCGACAGTGGAAGATACTTTGAAGAATCTCCTAGAGAACCAGACTACTATTATTAACATTTTAGTACAACATGGGGTGGTGATAGAAGAGCTGGGAAAGAGGTAACAAAAATGAGAAAGTCCTAGGCCACCAAGAAGTCAGTTGACAAGCTCGGGAGATAGATGAACAATATTGCAGCAGCCGAGGATCTTCCCTTTGATATGTTGATTGATCCAGGTCTTACAGCACCATCAGCTCCATTGGCACCAGCTGGCCAGTCTGACGAGCCAAACTTGGCTGCCGACACTGTCGAGTTATTGCGTCAGATGTTCACCAACCCGTCCACTCCCAAAATTGAAGATGATGAGATCTAGTTGGACGAGCCTAAGGGCGGTGATATTGCTGGGGACACAGAGATGTCCAAGGAGCCATAGGGAGTCTTCTTTACTCTTTCCCGTTTTTTATTCTTATTTTATTAAGCATTGGGGACAATGATTATTTTTATTTGGGGGGTGGAGTTTATTTGATCTTATTTGATGATTCAGAGACATATGGCCTGTGCTTAACTTGATAATATTTTCTTCTTCTTTCTCATTATGTACATATCTTCTCTTTCTCTCTCATTATGTATATTCATTCTGCTTTGAATAGTTTTTTCTTTGTAGCCTTTTTATGTTTATTTCCTTATTAGTTAGTGTTTCATTTAGTAGCTTCATTTTATGTTCTAGTAGACAATAAGCCTTTGTTTTTTTAATGCTACGATTCTTTCCAAAGTTAGTTGTTGTGTGAACCGGGTGACTCGTCCCAACGATGGATGGCGTGACAACTCTCTTAAAGAAATGAGTCTACTTTGTGTTTAAGTAATAATAGTAGTAGTAATGAATAAAAAGACCTACTTGAGTCAAACTCGAAGAGTCAAACATGCTTCATTTGGCACCAATACATTTAACTACGTGCATATGGTTAGAGACAAGGTTTTTAAAAGGAAATAGCTCTAGTTAGTGACTTTGTGGCTCTTGTGTGGAATTTGGTACCATCGGGTGGTCTATTTGGACCATAGTGATATTCAGTCTTAAAAGTGATCGTTGTGGGCCATTGACTCTATCCACTTTTACAATCTAGTTGCGTGAGGGGTGAGATACTTTTTTGTTAGTCCAAGTACCCGTGCTAAAGGTCTGGAACTTGCCCCGAATGTGTTTAAGGTAAAATCCTAAGTTTTGCTTGGCTTGAGAAGTGATTGTAGGCTTTTCTTGGCCTGTTTGAGTTTTCTATTGCCTAGCAGTGATATCATCCCTAGTCAACCCCTTCGAGCTTTTAGTGCTTCTCATTTGAAAACCATGTTACAAGCCTTTACCCGTTCTATCGTGACCCTCTCTTGGCACCCGAGCTTTCCTTAACACTCATGTGAAACAAATGGATAATAATGTGAGTCTAGGGGAGAGACGAGGAAATTGAAAAAAGGTATCAAGGCACAAAATGAGAAAAGAAATGATGATAAGGAAAGGCAAAGAAAAAAAAAGAACAAAAAGAAAAATGCAAAAAAAATATGAGTAAGTGGAAGAGTTGAAGGGATTCAAAGAAAGGCAGTGATCCCAAACATGGAGAAATATGAATGTAGTGATCAAGAAAGAGTGATGTTAAGTCTCTCTAGTTCCCCGAGGAAAATAAAGTACCTAAAGGAATTGGAAAAGTGTGAACCGAGAAATGAAAGATAGAATACTTAAGGAATGTGTAACCACTTACCCATATTGTATCAAACCCGAATCCAAAAGCCTTCATTACATCCCGAAAGAAGTCCTGCTTGATTTTGAGCCAAAGAAGGTTACATTAGTGGTGATCTACATGAGGGGCAAGCCTATGGTACTTGAATCCTTACTTGTGACATTCTCTTGAGAGAGATGAGTGAACCTTTCATAAATCTTTAAATTGAGTGCGATATTCTTAAATGAGCTTGGCAAATGGAAAGTAGAGGAGGAAGACTTTGGAGTCAACCATGACTATAAGATAGAGCGATAGTCCTTGATGAGTAAAATGAACTCTTGAAGCTCGAATGTCATATTCGAGCTATATGTGCATAAATGTTTAACTTGTCTCATTGTAAATAATTCATGAGTGGTGTGGGTAATTATTGGTCCCAACTTGTCACGCCCCAACCTCGGGAGGCGCAACCGGCACTCAATCGAGTGAACCCAACTCATCAAACCTTATTAAACACTTTCTACCCAACTCAATATGATTAAGGAAACCATGCTTCAGTTTATTTAGACAATAGGAAAAGTTGTGCATTCAACATTGTTAGATCATTTCATATTACAACCTTAAACCGTAGTTAAGTTCCAAGATTACATACAGTCACAATTTAGAGAAACAAGAGTTTGAGATACAACCTAGTTCATAGAAAGAACTATCAAAGCTTTAACCGAACACCACATCATCAAATAATGAATCATAGAACTTTCACATGACTTCCATAACTTTAGTTTTGGGAATTTCATATGTTCATCATTGTTCTCAATACCACCGCTATCTTGAGCGGAGTCCTATCACGACCCGACCGGCTAGGTCGCCTCATTTGAGACATATACCTCAATAACTGTCTCATTTTACTTTTCCAGAATTCAATATCAGCATATTATCACCATGTGTGCGGCATGGTGTCCGATCACGGCCCGATCGGCTAGGCCGCCTTACCTAGGCGTTGTTCCCTTTTTATTAATCATCTCATTTGAATCTTTATTTCACATATGTCATACCAATTCACCGGCGCTTAGGGCCACAATTATTACATCATTTCCACTTTCAATGTCAACCTTGCAATTTATGATCATAGGAACATACAAAAGCAATTCAAGTTGTAAGCATATGTAAGATTTCACATAATTAGCATGACAATCTCAGTTTTAAATCATGACGTGAAGTCTAGGCAATTTCAACACGTGGTTCATATTCTTTGCATATCTTTAAATATCTAGAATAGTACTTTGCACACAATGAGGCACACCTTTCATGTATATATATACAATTTCAAAACCAATTCATGTAAAATAACAATCAATACATCAATCAAGTTTTCAGCCTTACCACATTTGTACATACACATACCAACGGAGCTCAATTTCTAATAGGAGGGGGGTTTTAGCCATACATACCTCAATAAAGCTTTCCTTAATTTCTTACAAAATTTTGAGACTCTTAACAACTTCAATCTATTTTATGAAAATTATAAATTGAACCAAAAATTAGGGACATGATTAAGATTCTAGTTCATTTAAGTATGTTATCAAGCACTAAGTGTGCATTGTGATTTTAGGACCCTTTTGTGAGAAATTTTCATTATCATACACCCCAATTGCTATCTTTTTAGTTCACAACCTCCCCATACCCTATTATCTTTTATGCATGCAAGAAAATCCATTTTTATACTCATGAACCCCCAAACTAATTACTCATTCTAGTGGGAATTTCGAAACCAAAGGTTAGCACTCAAGTTCTTACCTCTTGGGGGGAAGGCCTAGCAGCTTAGGCAAGGATTGAGTGGGGAATTGTTGAAGATCACCATCTCTCTCTAGAACTTCCTCTCTCACACTTTTTGCAGTAAAATAGCTTAAAAGGGGTCTAATTGGATATTTTTAATGGGATGGGGTCGAGTTTTAAAAGTTACAAAATAGGAGCCCCGACGAAATCTGCGATCGCATAATAGACATGCGGCCCGCGAAATGGACCGCAAAAATGGTCCCAAAATCTGAACAAACTGTCTGGGTATGCGACAGAAATGCGGTCCGCATACATGTTTCGCGGTCGCATAATGCACTGCAGATCTGCTTCTCACAAAAATTCCAAGGGGACTATGTGGCCCGCATATTGATTATGCGATCGCATAATTGGCCGCATATTTGACCTCAAATTAACCATCAAACTGTCTGGCTCTGCGGCGACTATGCGATCCGCATATCTATTATGCGACCGCATAATGGACCACAGAAACACACTTTTCTGGAAAACACAGTTTCTTAACTTTTTAATGCATAGATCAATCCAAAGGGTCCGAACCGCAACGAAGAATTTTATGAATTTCTAACACATGATCCTAACTTGGAACTACGAGATTCGGGTTTTTCAGTACAAATTTTCACGGGGCCTTACACAACTGAGGTGTGAATGGCTTACCCGTGGCTAGATGTAATGTCCCTTAACTTTTGGAGGTGGAACTATTTTATTAGCTTGAGGACAAGCAAAGCTTAAGTTTGGGGGAGTTGATAAGTGGGGATTTTAGCTGCTTATTAGTGCCTTTTAGCTTTTGTTTTAGTTTGAAAGCATTGAATTGTGTTCCCGAAACTAATCAAATTGTGCAAAATTGCAGGAATGATGGAAGTTGAGCTCCCGAGATGAAATTCAACTCAAAAAGGAGTTTCCAAGGTGCAAGGCAATAAAGGGCGCATGAGCACAACTGTGCAGTCCATAGAAGAAATTGTGGACCGCAGATTTCAATCTACGGCCACAACCTAAGAAGGAAAAAATATTAGACATTTGTGCAAAAATAGAACTGCACATGAATTGTGCGGCCGCAAAGCTGAGCTAGAAGTTGAAGATCAGAGAGTGTGCAAAAATACCAAGTCCAGAGCCTATGAGAATTGCGGACCGCAGATGAATTGTGCGGCCGTAGAAGAATGCCTTATGGCCGCTATCCTAAATATGCGAACCGCAGAGAGTTGCCTCACGGCCACAGTTCAGGATTGTGCGGCCGCAGAACTTCAATTCCTGTTATATGAAGAAATCTGTGGACCACATATGGAATTGTGCGGCCGCAGAACCTCCTGAGGGGCATTTTTATCTAAGATTTCCAGATATATATATATACATATAATTAATCAGGTCAAGTTTTTGAATATTTTAAGTACTATAGCCGTTTCGCTTTGTTGTTTTAGGAAACTTTAGCTTATTTTGGTGTTTTAACATTTGATTTCTCTATTTTAATCTTCCAATATGTGTTTTATTATCTTTTCTTCTTTGTTTTCTTCAACACCCACTATGAGTAGCTAGTTTTTTACTAGAGTTGTGACCCAACCCTAATGTGTAAACCTTATGGGTGATTAATTATATGCTTGTTTATGATTGGGTATTTATTATTTATCTTAATTCATGCTTAAATTGTAGAAATTATGGTTGCAAACATTGATTTATGCCTATTCTACCTAGTCTCTTCTTGAGAAAGAGGGACCTAGTATAGGTTAGCTTAGCTAACAAGGATTTGGGGTCAATTAAGAGATTGATTAACCCAATTAAAGGGTTCAACTTAGAGATAGTAACAATCCGACTTGAGCTCTTATCAACTTTTTTGGTTGATACCCATTTGGTCTTGAGAAAGCCAAATTGGGCAAAACCACTCTCTGACCGAGAGGTATTGAATGGGTAATGTAGAGTTTTAAGCTATAAAATGCCCCAATTAAAAAAATGAGCATAAAAGTCTTTACCCCATTAGACAAATACCTAGGTCATGGTCACTGCCCTATGCCTTTTTATATATTTGGAAAACTCTTAAAAACAATTATCTTTAGTCTTATATCTTTAATCTGCATTCCTTAGATTAATATTAGATATAGAAAAAAAAAACTATCGGTGGAAGTGCAACCTAGATACTTTACTTTCTTATTTCGAATATATACTCCTAGCTCCCATTTTAGCTCCCTGCGGATTTGACCCCGACTCATTGTTGGGTTTTATTATTGCAACCGGCCGTGTCATACCTCTTTTGAGTTTGGACGTGATCTATTTTATTCAATGTCATCTGAATGTTAGATTGGTAGTTATTATTTCATGTAAACTTTGCCAAGAGACAAAATTGATCCCAAATTTGATTGAGGAAATTATGGAGTAATTGAGTCTATTTGCTACATGATCTATGTGGTGGGCCGTCGTATAGTCTGACGACTAGATAGTTCGTACTGAGTACTAGCCTTAATTTAAATGTTTCAAGACCTCACATAGCTTCATTTGATGTTTATTGGTTTGCAGGCATGGTCAATGTCCTTTTCCGGAAAGCTTTTATGTAAAATTTTGAAGAAAAAATAATGTTTGACTTAAAATGAGGCAAGAGTTGACCATGGTCAATATTTTTAGTAAACGACCTCAGATCGGTGTTTTGACAATTTCTATAGGTACATATGATATTTTTAGACTTGTACGCATGTTCAGTTGGGATCCCGAGTGACCCGAGCATGTTTCGGCGCATTAAGTGAAAGATTGTCAAAAATGAGTTTTAAGTTAAAATCTTATGTTTTGATGATTGATTCTTGTTATTTGATGTTATTTTGATGAGTTGAGGTAGAGAGAAAATTTGTAGGATGTTATAATACTTCTATAAATGTTTGGTTTGTAGCACAAGGAGCTCGGGTGAGTTTTAGATGCTTTACAAACTGATTTAGAAATGTTGGTGCCCAGTAGTTGGTGGTGTCCAGTTGCAGGTCTTGCATTTGCGAGAACATGATCGTAATAGCGAGCCTCACATTTGTGATGTCAGGCTCACAAATGCGAAATGGGCTGGGGCCTGGTGATTTGCATTTGCAAAGAAGAGTTCACTTTTGCGAACTGAGCTGGAATCGCATTTGCGATCACAATGTCGTATTTGCGACATAATGCCCGGTGAGACTAGCTTCGCATTTGCGATGGATGGGGATTTCACCTATGATAGGGTTATGTCGCATTTTCTACTTCTATGTTCATGATGCGCTGGTCACATTTGCGATTAGTGTTTCACATTTTCGACATCTCCAGCTGGGTAAAAGATTGAAAATTCGGAATTAGCTCATTTTACAACATTTTTAACCCTAGACTCTATAGAGCCCAATTCTTGAGAATGTTTTCTTTCAAAGTTCACTAGTAAATATCTTTAACTAGTTTTTGATCAATTTCAATTGCCTTTTATTAATCTTTAACATCAAATCTATGAATTTCAAGGTAGAAATTAGGGGTTTTGGATAGAATTTAGGAATCTTGTAAAATTGAGGTTTAAACCTCTCATTGAGGTCCGATTTTGAAATAAATCACTTATCCGGGCTTGAGGGTGAATTAGTGATTGAGATTTAGTCAGATTCTCGAATTTTTGCCAAGCAAACCTGGAGTTGACTTTTGTTGACTTTTTCAAAAAATGATAAAAATTCAACTTTTTTCATTTGTGGGTAGTTTCTAAAGCGTATTTAAGATTGTTTGATTGATAATTGGCTAGATTCAATTGGTTTTGAGGCTTGTTCTAAGGGGAAGACCGTGGTTGATTGTTGAATTGATTCCGGGAAGAGGTAAGTGTCATGATTAACTTTGACTTAAGGGAATTAGGACTTGTATGCTCTATTTGCTATGTGAATTATGTGTGAAGATGGTGTATATACAAGGTAACAAGTATATATACGTTGTCATGGGTTAAAGCATACATGAGAAATTTATCTTAGTTAGATTGCATGTTCTTTAATTATCGGCTTTTATGTTTATTGTGTATGTTGAAATTTTGGTGATATCAAGAGCTGAGTTTTCTTATTCTAGCACTTTTGTTGAGGTTGAAATTGCTTCCCACCTAGTTTGGAATTGTTGTTGTTTTGTATACTGACATCATTGATTTAGTGAATGTGAGGGATAAAGCATGAAGGGTGTTATCGTGCATATGCATTTCGATTATGATCACATGAGGATGAGAATAGAAGCACAACAAGCTTATTATTTCATCATTTTGCTTGATATTTTATGATGTGAAATTTGACTCGGTTATTGAGTTGCCCATCTTGGAAGGAGGTTACTTCATTATTCTTTATTTACTCTTTTGTCTATTGTTTCATACACCTGCCCCTACTCTGTTACTTCAGTTGACTCTTTATTTGTTGCTCTTTTATGCATTAAAATAAATGTACAGGTTTATTATAGGTGTCTTGCCTTAGACTCGTCACTACCTCGTCGAGGTTAGGCATGACACATACGGAGTATATTGGGTCGGTTGTACTCATACAATAATTCTTCACTTCTTGTACGGATTATGGTGTTGGTCCCTGTGGCATTTAGCGGAGGCTTGCTTGGATCACATATGTTTAGGAGACTTGAGGTAGAGTTGCACTGCGTCCGTAGTCCATGAAGCCCCCTTCATTATGTTGTTTACTGTCACCTTGTTTCGAACAATTGTACTTTGTTTCAGACTATATTTATAGTATTTTAGTCGCTCATGTACTTGTGACTCCGTATTTTTGGGAGTAGTATAGACTGCAGTATTTATGGAGTTATTTTATGTATTTTAGAGCATTTCAATCATTAATTATTAATTTTTTAGCTAATGTTGGATTTCTTAGCAAGTGAATGTTAGGCTCTATCACGACCCTGTGGTTGGGATTTCGGGTGTTGATAAGTTGGTGTTAGAGCACTGGGTTGCCTAGGTCTCACGTGTCATGATCATGCTTATTACAGTCTTGAGGATTAGGATGGTGACGTCTCAACTTATCTTCTAGAGGCTATAAGGCTTTAGGAAAATTTCACTTCTTTTTTTTCTCTATCATGTTCTATCATTGAGTTTGAGTTATTATATTCTTATTCACTCACAGATGGTGAGGACACATACAATGTCCTAAGCTGATCAGGAGATAGAGCCCTAGATTGTAAGTACTACCAGGGTAAGGGGCCAGGGACAAGAGAGAGCCAGAGGCAAATTTCAGCCTCGAGCACACGTAACAACACCTATAGTAGAGTCTTAGATCGAGCAGGAGGAGGAGATCCCTGCTTAGACAACACCAGTTGGACCAGCTTAGGTCCTAAAGGGGTGCATTACTAACCCCCGTATTTTAGGATGCCCTAGTCCGCCTAGTGTGCCTTTTGGAGAGTGTGGCCTAGGCCGGCGTGTTACCCATGGCATCAATCGTCTCCCAGGCTGGAGGAGTAGCCCGTACTCCCGCTACACACACTTCACAATAGATGGCTCACAGATATTAGACTTCAGCAGTTCTGCCAGTTGGAGTAGTTCAGCCTGCTATTGCTACATAGCCCGTGGAGGGACCCACAATGTTATCCGAGGGGTTGAAGAGGTTAGACATATTCACCAAGTTATTTGCTATTCTGTTTAGTGGTATATCATCTAAGAACCCACATGACTTCTTGGACAATTGCCATGAAATATTGTACAACATGGGTATAATGGAGTCTAATGGGGTTGACTTCGTAGTGTTTCATATGCATGGCTCCGCCAAGAGGTGGTGGCACAAGTATATTTGGGGCAGACCAGCAGGTTCACCTCCACTCACTTGGTAGAAGATCTCACACCTATTTTTGGGGAGAAGTTCATCCCTTTACTTAGAGAGAGGACTTCCGCAGTCAGTTTGAGCGCCTCTAGTAGCGTAGCGTGACTATTACCTAGCATGAGACTAGATTTGTGAACATATCACGTCCTGCAGTTATTTTGATCCCTACTAAGAGGGAGAGTGTGAGGAGATTTATAGATGGCCTTACTTATAGCATCAGTATACAGATGGCCAGAGAGACTGAAGATGATAGTTCTTTCACTTGGTTTGTAGAGATCACTAGGCGGATCGAGAGGATTCTTGGTTAGGGCAGAGATTAGCATCTGAGAAGAGGCCTTGTCATTTTAGTGGTTTTAGTGGTATCTCATCTGGAGGTAGGGGTTAATTTGGTAGAGGCCATCCCATCAGGCTATTCAATCATCACTTTAGGTGTCTCATGGTCTTTTAGGTGGCCACTATGCTTATGGACCTTGTTCCGAGTAGCTAGCATACATTGTGCCTTCAACTTTGGTTAGTGCACCTCCTATTCATATTTATCAGGTGGTTATTCAGGTCGACAATGTTAGTTCCAGGGTTAGCAGTCACATTAGTTGAGGGCTTGTTATACTTGTGGGGACCAGAGGCACGCCACAAGGTTTATCCACAGTTTATAGAGCACCATGTCGTATCAGGGTTCGTGTGCTATGGTTCCAGTACCGGTTGCTCTACATAATGCCCAACCGGCAAGAGGTAGGGATCAAGCAGCTAGAGGTGGAAGATAGCTAGTGAGAGGCCATCTTAGAGGTGGAGGTTAGATTGGTAGGGCTTAGCCCTATTTCTATGCATTTCCAACTAGACTTAGTGCAGAGTTGTGTGATACAACCACAAGTATTGTTCCGATTTTCCATGGAGATGCATCAATTTTATTTGATCCAGGCTCTACTTATTCGTATGTGTCATCCTATTTTGCTTCATATATAGATGTGTATCATGATTTTTTGAGTTCTCCTGTTTATATGTCTACTCCTGTTGGGGATTCTATTATGGTAGACTGGGTCTATCATTCTTGTTTTGTCTCCATTAGGAGCTACAAGACTAGATTCAACCTTCTGCTACTTGATATGGTAAATTTTGATGTAATTTTAGGCATGGATTAATTATCACCATACTATGCTATATTGGATTGTCATGCCAAGACTGTGATGTTAACCATGAAAAGGTTGCATCAATTGGAGAAGAGAGGGACTCTTGGTCACTCTACAAGTAGGGTCATTGCATATGTAAAGACTCGGCGTATGGTTAAGAAAGGATGGTTGGCGTATTTGGCAAATATATGTTAATCTAGTACCGATGTTCCTTCAATCAATTCCGGTGGTGAGAGAGTTACCAGAGGTGTTTCCTACATATTTGTCGGGCATACCACCCAATAGAGATATCAAGTTTTGCATTGACTTGGTCTCGGACACTCAGTCTATTTCTATTCCACCATACTGTATGTCCTCAGTTGAGTTGAAAAAATTGAATGAAAAATTACAATATTCGCTTTATAAGGGATTCATTAGACCTACTATCTTGCCTATCGGTGTTGTTTGTGTAGAAGAAGGACATATCGATGAGTATATGCATAGATTATCGATAGTTAAACAAAGTCACTATAAAGAACAAGTATCAGTTGCTAATGATTGATGACTTATTTGACTAGATTCAAGGTGCTAAGGTGTTTTCGAAGATTGATTTGAGGTCAGGCTACCACCAGGTGAAGATTAGGAGATGAATGTCCCTAAGAAAAAGTTTTGGACTCGGTATGGTCACTATGAGTTCTTGGTGATGTCATTTGGGGCTTGACTAATGCCCCAGTAGCCTTTATGGATTTGATGAACTAGGTGTTCAAGCCTTATCTGGATTCCTTTGTGATTGTTTTCATTAACGATATCTTGGTTTACTCTTGTAGTAGTAAGGAGCATGAGTAGCACCTACCGATCATACTTCAGATTTTAAGGAATCGTTAGTTATATGCAAAATTTTCAAAGTGTGAGTTTTTTTAGACTCAGTTACCTTTTTAGGCCATGTTGTATCTTCCAAGGGCATTATGGTGGATCCTAAGAAGACTGAGGCCATTTAGAACTGTCCTAGGCCTACATCAACTATAGTGATTTGGAGCTTTTGGGGTTTGGTGGGTTATTATCGTCGGTTCGTGGAGCGGTTTTCATCTATCTCATCCCCATTGACCCAGTTGACATAAAATGGTGCACTTTTTAGATGGTCCAACGAGTGTGAGGTGAGCATTTAGAAGCTCTAGACTGCTTTGACTACAACCCTAGTGGTTGTATTACCTACAGGTTCGGGATGTTACCCTATGTATTATGATACATCATCTATTGGGCTTAGCACAATATTGATGAAGGATGAAAGGTGATTGCCTACGTGTCTCGACAGTTGAAGGTTCATGAGAAAAATTTTCCTTTGCATGACTTAAAGTTGGCAACCATTGTTCACGCGTTGAAGATTTGGAGGCACTATCTATACAAAGTTCCATGTGAGTTCTATACCGACCATTAGAGTATCCAACACCTGTTCAAGCAGAGGGACCTTAATTTGCGGCAGCAGAGATGGATAGAGTTGCTGAAATACTATGTTATCAACATACTATATCATCCGAGGAAGTCTAATTTAGTGGCTGATCCATTGAGTAGGAAGGCTGAGAGTATGGGCAATTTGGAATATTTACCGGTAATGGAGAGGCCATTAGCCATGGAGGTTCAGTCTTTGGCCAATCGGTTCATGAGATTGAATATTTCGGATCCTAGTTGGGTCCTTGCTTGTATTGTGGCATTATTCGAGCGTATCAAGGCTCGTAGTTTGATGATCTTCACTTGTTGGCGTTGAAAGACACAGTGCACTACAATGGTTCCAAGGATGTTGTGATTTGGGTTGACAGTGTTATGCGACTTCAGGGCCGAATATGTGTTCCAAATGTTAATGGGTTAAGGGAGTTGATTCCTGATGAGGCTCACAATCCACGCTATTCCATTCACCCCCAGTGTCATGAAGATGTACCGTGACTTAAAGCAACACTATTGGTGGTAGATGATGAAGAAAGATATTGTCAGTTATATCTCAATGTTTGAACTGTCAACATGTGAAATATGAGCATCAAAAACCGGGTAGGTTGACTTATATAATGGAGATACCATAGTAGAAGTGGGAGCGCATCACTATGGATTTTGCGGTAGGCTTACCACGGACCTTGAAGAAACATGATACAGTTTGGGTTATTGTGGACCGGTTGACTAAGTCCGCACACTTTATTCTGGTGATGACTTCCTATTCTTTAGAGCAATTAGCTCAGATTTACATCCGGGATGTTATTCGCCTGCACGACATGCATATTTTTATTATTTTTTACTGAAGCACGCAGTTCACATCGCAGTTTTGGAAAGTCGTGCAACATGAGTTGGGCACGCGGGTAGAGTTGAGTACCACATTTCATCCTCAGACGGACGAACAATCTATTCACACTATTCAGATATTGGAAGACATGTTTAGGGCATGCTCTATGGATTTTAGGGGTCACTGGGACCAGTTTTAACCTCTAGTGGACAACATCAAAAGCTATCAGTCGAGCATCCAGATGGTTCCGTACGTGGCCTTATATGGGAGACGATGTCGTTCGCCGATTGTTTGATTCGAGCCTGGTGAGGCTAGATTATTGGGCACTAATACAGTCTGTGATGATTTGGAGAAGGTTAAGGTGATTCAAGAGTGACTTTGTACAACTCAGTCTAAGCAAAAACGTTAAGCATATCTGAAGGTTCGAGATATGGCCTACATGGTGGGTGAGAGAGTTCTTCTCTAGGTGTCTCCTATGAAGGGCGTGATGCAATTTGGGAAGAAGGGGAAGTTGAGCCCAAGGTTCATTGGCCACTTTGAGATCATGGAGAGAATTAGGGAGGTTGCTTATAGGCTTGCATTGCCTCCTAGCCTAGTAGGAGTACATCTGGTATTTTCCATTTCCATGCTTCGGAAGTACCATGATGATAGATCACATGTTTTGGATTTTAGTGCGGTGTAGCTTGATAAAAATTTGACCTACTAGGAAGAGCTGGTGGCTATTTTAGACCGGCAAGTTTGTAAGTTGAGATCTAAGAGTTTTCCTTCTATGGAAGTGCGTTGGAGAGGTTAGCCGATTGAGGAGGCTACATCGGATTCCAAGTCTATTATATGGAGTAGATACCCCCACCTTTTTACCAGTCCAGGTACTTTTCTATATCCGTTCGAGGATGAACATTTCTTTTAGAGGTGGAGAATGTGATGACCTGATAGGTCGTTTTGAGTACTAGCCATAATTTTTGTATTTTGAGACTACTCATAGCTTCATTTTATATTTATTGGTTTATGTGCTTGGTTTGTGTCATTTTCCAGAAAGCTTTTATTTAAAATTTTAAGGAAATTTTGACTTAAAATGAGGCTAGATTTGACCACGGTAACATTTTGGTAAACGACCTTGGATCATTCTTTTGATAATTTGGTAGGTTTGTATGATATTTTTGGACTTGTACGCATGTTCGGTTGGGGTCCCGAGTGACTTGAGAAAATTTCGGCATATTATGTGAAAGATTGTGAAAAACGAGTTTTAAGTTGAAATCTTGAGTTCTGATGATCGATTCTTGTTATTTGATTATTTTGATGAATTAAGGTAGTGAGAAAGTTTGTAGGATGTTATTACACTTGTGTGCACGTTCCGTTTGGAGCTCGAGGAGCTCGAGTGAGTTTCAGATGCTTTATGGACAGATTTTGAACTACTGGTGCCCAGTAGTTGCTGGTGTCCAGTTGCAGGTCTCGCATTTGCGAGAACCTGATCGCAATAGCGATCCTCGCATTTGCAATGTCAGGCTCGCAAATGTGAAAATGGGTTGGGGGCTGTAGTTCGCATTTGGAAAGAAGCGTTATCTTTTGAAAAGTGATCTGGGATCGAATTTTCGATCTCAGTGACATATTTCTGACATGGTGCCGGGTTAGACTAGCTTTGCATTTGCAAAGCATGCACTACATTTGCGATGGCTTGGGACTTCGCAAATGCGAGGGTTATGTCGCATTTTCAACTTCCGAGTTCCTGATGTACTGGTCAAATTCGCGATCAGTGTTTTGAAGAAATTGCGACTTAGCTCATTTTACACTGTTTTTCAACCCTAGACTACATAGAGGAGATTTCTTGCGAGCTTTTTTTTCCCAAATTCATTGGTAAGAATCTTTAACTAGTTTTTAATCAATTTCAATTACCTTTTTTGTAGCTCATGACTATGTATGTACCAATTCTGAGGGATTTATTATGTATCAACACTATTTTGTATGTTGATGACTTTAGACTTGAGTTATTCAGGAAATTTGCAGATAAAATCTATGAATATCAAGGTAGAAATTATGGATTTTGGATACAATTTAGGAATTTTGTAAAATTGAGATTTAGACCTCAAATTGAAATCGGATTTCGAAACAAATCGCATACCCAGGCTCGGGGGTAAATGGGTGATCAGGATTTGGTCTGCGCCGCATTTTAACCAAGCGGGCCCGGAGTTGACTTTTGTTGACTTTTTAAAAAATGATAAAAATTGGACCTTTTTCATTCGTGGATAGTTTGTAAAGCTTATTTTGGATTGTTTGATTGATATGGCTAGATTAGATTGGTTTGGAGGCTTATTCCAAGGGGAATGCCGTGGTTGTTTGTTGAACTGATTTTGGGAAGAGGAAAATGTCGTGATTAACTTCAAATTGAGGGAATTAGGACTTGTATGGTCTATTTGCTACATGAAATATATGTGAGAATGGTGTATATGCAAGGTGAAGAGCATTTATGCATTTTCATGTGTTAAAGCTTGCGGGAGAAATTTATCTTATTTGTACCATGCTGTTACATTTACTATGCCTTTTATGACTTTGTTAGATTGCCCGTTCTTTAATTATTTGCTTTTGTTTTTATTGCTTATGTTGAAATTTTGTGATATCGAGAGTTGAGTTTGCTTATTCTAGCACTTTTGTTGTGATTAAAATTGCTTCCCACCTTTTTGATATGTTGGCTTGTTGTTGTTGCTTGGTGAGGAAGAGTGAAAAGAAATAAAGGTATTGGCGTGTCATATTTTGCATATTGACATCATTGATTGAGCGAATATGAGAATTAAAGCACAAATGGTGATGCCGTGCACATGAATTTCTATTATGATTACAGGAGGATGAGAGTAAAAGCATGAAGAGTGATGTTGTGCACTTGCATTTATTTGATATGGTGAGGATGAGAGTAAAAGTATGAAGGGCGATTCCGTGCGAGTTTATTATTTCATCGTTTTACTCGATATTTGGTTATGTGAGATTTAACTTGGTGATTTTGTTGCCCATCTTGGAAGGAGGTTATTTCATAATTCTTTATTTCTATTCTATCTATTGTTCCCTATACCTGCCTCTACTTTGTTATTTCAGTTGACTCTTTATTTATTACTCTTTTATGTATATACATAACTGTACATGTTTATTGTAGGTGATTTGCACTACCTCGTCGAGGTTAGGATCGATATTTATAAAGTATATTAGGTCGGCTGTACTCATACTATACTTCTGCACTCCTTGTACAGATTCTGGTGTTAGTCCTAGCAGCGTTTAGCAGAGGCTTGCTCGAATCATATCTGTTCAAGAGAATTGAGGTAGAACTGCACGATATTCGTACTCCCTGAAGTCCTCTTACTTATTTTGTTTACTATTTACCTTATTTCAAATAATTGCACTTTGTTTCATACTGTATTTAGAGTATTTTAGTCACTCATGTATTTGTGACTCTGCATTTCTGGGATTAGTATAGAATGCGTTATTTATAGAGTTATTTTATGTATTTTAGAGCATTTCAGTCATTAATTATTAATATTCTGCTTTTAAATTTGTACACGGCTAAAATTGGAGAGTCCGATTTTATGATCGTTAGGACATTCCTTAGCCCGTCTCTAGAAAGCTCGAGGCGCAGTTCTAGGTTCAACCTCGAAGGCTCCCTATGATCAACCTCGGGTTAGCACAAATCGATGAATATCATGGAAAAGCGGGAAATTCCCAAGGCACATGGTCAAAGCTGACAACGCCTATAAAAATAGTACAAGTCCGTACCAGACCATTAAGTAGTTGTACCAGCTATGTTTTTTTGTAATAATTATACATGTACCATGTTTGGATTCCTCCCTTCTATATAAAGAGGACCCTTATCATTTATTGCATACATGATATTCAATACAAGAACAAGAACATTCTCTGCTCTCTAATTTAAACATTCTCTATTGTCTTTCCTTTGATTTATTGCTTACATTTATTGTGGTTCATTGATTGTTCTTCACTTATTACTCATCATTGATCATAAAGAGCCATTATCAAGGCCCTTAGAATTGTTAGTCCTTCATCGATCAGACCCAGTCAAGCACTCTAGCTCGACCTCGAGGCCCAGCTTAGACCAGCCCAAGATCCCGATTCGCAGCTATTCGGTTCGAATAACCACACTGCCTCTTACTCTTACTTTACTTTCCTAGCTCATACTTAGCATCTATTGCCTAACAACTAGCATAAAAATAAATCATGTATTTTTTAGAACCACAAAATCAAATCTAATTATAATTACCATTTTCAAGGCAAACAGTTTGGTGCCCACCGTGGGGCTAAAAATAATAGTGATTGTTTTCTTGTTGGTTTGCTGAAAACACAAAGTTATTCTTCACACTTTTTCTTGTCCAAGAATCTTTGATTTCAGGTCAAAATGTCTAACTGAGTGAATGCACCTGAAAACAACGGTCCTGAGAACCATGGAGAGAATGGTGTAGATGTTCCAAGCGTCGGTGTACCACTACAAAACCTTGAGGACGCACCAGAACCAACCCCCGTGGATGTGGGCTCATGCGACGCCCAATACATCAATATAAGCTCCCGCACTAACAGGAGTATACGCCAAGAAAACCAATAGGAAGATCGGAAAACTCCAGCTCGAGAGGAAACAGAGGAAGACGGGAGGAATGGAACGGAAAACCCCAGGACATCATCCATATGATCATTGGGGGGACCGACGTTCCTCAAGGACCTATGATCAAGCGGACAAAAGTTTCTGCTGTAACAGAAGGGAAAATTCGGGGCCGCATGCTTGAGGACATCCTTGCATTCAGTGAAGAGGACTTCGAGACCTTGTCTCATCCACATAACAATGTGCTGGTAATTTCATTTCTCTTGAATAGCATTAAAGCTAAATGCATACTTGTGGATCCAGGTAGCTCGGCCAACGTAATTAGGTCGAAGGTGGTAGAACAACTCGGACTGCTCAATCAAATCATACCCCCTTCCCGAGTCCTTAATGGATTCAACATGG
This sequence comes from Nicotiana sylvestris, assembly GCF_000393655.2. Lineage (NCBI taxonomy): Eukaryota > Viridiplantae > Streptophyta > Magnoliopsida > Solanales > Solanaceae > Nicotiana > Nicotiana sylvestris. The sequence continues at coordinate 87,058,637 of NC_091057.1, read as the reverse complement.
CCGGCGAAGTAATGAAGGGGTAGATCACCCTCCCGGTCAACATGTTTGATATAGTTTGGAATACCAAATTTCATGTCATCGAAGGTAACATAAGGTACAATGCGTTTCTTGGAAGGCCATGGATACACAATGTGAGGGCAGTACCGTCAACTCTTCATCAGATTATGATGTTTCCAACAAAAGACGGTATAAAAATGGTATATTGAGAAAAACATGCAGCAAAGGAGATGTTCGCAGTTCACAAGAGGCACCAACTTCTATACCCTCTATCTTGGAGGAGTCGGAGGGCAAACAGATCCCCGAGGACGATGAAGAACACTTCCTCGCTCCCCGAACTTTTGTTTCCCCTGAAGAAACGGATATGACAAAATCAACAATTGAAGAACTGGAGCAAGCTATTTTGATCGAGCATCTCTCAGAGCAGAAGGTATACCTGGGAACGGGATTAACCCCCGAACTCAGGAAAAAACTCATTCAATACCTTATTAATAACATCAATTGCTTTGCTTGGTACCATTTAGCTATGATAGGTATCCCGCCAGAAATAACCACCCATCAACTAAGTGTCGACCCCAGGTTCAAACTAGTGAAGCAAAAAAGGAGACCTTAGTCCGAGGTAAAACACGTGTTCATCAAGGACGAGGTAACAAAACTCCTCAAAATAGGGTCTATCAGGGAGGTAAAATATCTCGAATGGTTGGCCAATGTGGTGGTAGTTCCCAAAAAGGGAAATAAGTTAAGAATGTGCGTAGATTATAAAGACTTAAATAGAGCGTGCCCCAAAGATTCATTCCCGTTGCCCAACATCGACCGCCTGATTGATGCCACGGCCAGCCACGAGATCCTCACCTTTCTCGACACCTAATTGGGGTATAATCAAATTCAGATGAACCCCGAGGATAGGGAAAAGACTTTGTTCGTCATGAAGTACGGTACGTACTACTACAATGTGATGCCCTTTGGGCTAAAAACACGGGAGCCACGTACCAACGCCTAGTTAATAAGATGTTCGAACATCAATTAGGCAAATCCATGGAAGTTTACATTGATGATATGCTAGTTAAATCCTTGCGCGCAGAGGACCATTTGACTCATTTGACTCATTTGCAGGAAACATTTGACATCCTCAGAAGCTACAACATGAAACTCAATCCCGAGAAATATGCCTTCGGAGTGGGTTCGGGAAAATTCTTAGTCTTCATGGTATCAAACAGGGGGATTGACATGAACCCCGACAAAATCAAAGCCATTGAAGAAATCACGGTGATAAATAATGTGAAGGCCGTGCAACGGCTGACCGAGCGAATAGCAACCTTGGGTCGATTCATATCGAGGTTATCAGACATGAGTCATCATTTCTTCTCCTTGCTCAAAAATAAAAACAACTTCAAATGGACTCCAGAATGCCAGCGTGCCTTGGAGGAGTTGAAGCGATTTCTGACAAGCCCACCTTTACTCCACACCCCAAAAGAGGATGAAACACTGTATTTGTATCTGGCCATGTCCGAGGTAGTGATAAGTGGTGTGCTAGTTCGAGAAGAATAAGGTACTCAATTACCTATTTATTATATAAGTCGGACCATAGGAGATGCCGAAACCAGGTATCCGCACCTAGAAAAATTAGCTCTTACGTTGATAAGTGCATCTCGAAAATTAAAGCCTATTTCCAATGCCACCGTATTTGTGTTTTAACGACATCCTCTTCGAAGCATATTGCATAAGCCTGAATTATCGGGCCGATTGGCCAAATGGGCCATCGAACTCGGGGGGTACAATATCGAGTATCAACCCCGAACGACTATCAAGTGCCAAATTTTGGCAGATTTTGTGGCTGACTTTACGTCCGCCCTCGTGCCCGAGGTAGAGAAAGAACTTTTACTAAAAACAGGCACATCTTCGGGGGTATGGACCTTGTTCACTGATGGCGCTTCGAACGTGAAAGGGTCCGGGCTCGTCATAGTTTTGAAGCCACCTACGGGCGGCATGATTAGGCAATCTATAAAAACTGCAAGGTTGACTAACAATGAAGCCGAGTATGAGGCTATGATTGCAGGTCTGGAATTGGCTAAAGGCCTAGGAGCGGAGGTCATCGAAGCAAAATGTTATTCCCCTCTGGTGGTATATTAGGTAAATGGGAACTTCGAGGTTCGAGAAGACAAGATGCAAAGATACTTAGACAAAATTCAAGTCACATTGCACCGCTTCAAAGAATGGACTCTGGTCCACACACCTTGAGAGCAGAATAGTGAGGCTGATGCCCTCGCGAACCTGGGATTATCAATAGAGGAAGACAACACACTCCCTGGGGCTGTTGTTCAGCTATCCAAATCAGCAATCCAAGAAGGCCATGCCGTGATCAACTCCACTAGCCTGACATGGGATTGGAGAAATAAATATATTAACTATTTGGAAAGTGGGAAGCTACCCGCAAACCCAAAAGAGTCGAGGGCCATGCGAACCGAAGAAGCCCGATTCTCACTCGACGAAAATGGAACTCTATACAGAAGAACCTTTGATAGGCCCCTAGCAGTATGCCTTGGAAAGGGGGACACAAATTATGTGCTCCATAAAATCCACGAGGGAACCTGCAGAAATCATTTCGGTGCCGATTCCTTAGTACAAAAGGTGATCAGAGCAGGATACTATTGGGACATCATAGAGAAGGGCACCAAATAATTCATCCGGAAATACGCCAAGTGAGAGAGATTTGCACCAATGATCCACCAACCCGGTGAACAGCTACATTCAGTCTTGTCACCATGGCCGTTCATGAAATGGGGGATGGACATCATCGGACCCCTACCAACGGCACCAGGTAAAGCTAGATTTATTTTATTTATGACTGACTACTTCTCAAAATGGGTGGAAACACGGGCTTTCGAGAAGATAAGAGAAAAAGAAGTCATTAACTTCATCTGGGACCATATCATGTGTCAATTCGGGATTCCCTCCGAGATAACATGTGATAACGGGAAGCAGTTCATCAGAAGCAAAGTAACAAAGTTCCTCGAGGACCATAAAATCAAAAGGATCCTGTCGACACCCTACCACCCATGTGCAAATGGTTAGGCCGAGTACACAAACAAGACCATCATTCAAAACTTAAAAAAGAAGTTAGAAAATGCAAAAGGAAAATGGAGAGAAGTGTTGCCCGAGGTGCTATGGGCATATCGAACAACTCCAGAATTGAGCACGGGAGAGACGCCTCTCTCTCTAGTGCATGGGTCCGAGGCTTTGATACCGGCCGAGGTCGGAGAACCAAGTACCAGATTGTGACATGCCACCGATAGCTCAAACAATGAGGCCATGACTGCAGCCCTCAAACTATTAGATGAAAAGTGAGAAGCTTCACTGGCCCGAATGGCCGCCCAAAAACAAAGAATCGAAAGATACTATAATAGGAAAAAAATCTCTGACATTTCAGAGTCAGGACTTAGTCCTAAGGAAAGTCACCATAAACACTCGAAACCCTAATGAAGGGAAGATAGGCCCGAGCTAGGAAGGACCGTACCGTGTCCTCGGAGTAATCAACAAAGGATCCTACAAGCTCGGTACAATGGAAGGCAAACAACTTCCAAGCAATTGGAACATATCGATGCTCAAATGCTATTACTGCTAAGTTGTCTAATGAAAGACACTGAAACATCCCTGACTGAAAGACCTTGGGTTTTAAAGCATGAATTGCACTTTTTTCCTTCGATCGGATTTTATCCCCGAAAGGGTTTTACCGGCAAGATTTTTAACGAGGCTACATCTATATGCTACCTAAGGCAGACTCAACAAGTATTCAAGGATTCCCTCCAATCACCCTCGAATACTGGAGGGCATCCACCCAAGAGATCGCCTCATCGGAGAAATCAAAATAAGCCAAAGAGGGTCTCGTTATGAAGATGATGTATTGGGCCAAATGGTTAAATGAACTGTCTCCGCGTAGAATAATCGAACCCTCAAAGGTGAAAACTATGTATACTTGTGCCAAGTAATCAAAGAATATTTTTTCGGGCCAAAAACTTCGCGTTTCAAAGAAGTTTTCTATTTTCACAAGAAACGGCCCAAGGGCAAGAAATTTCCCGAACACCCGGAAACTGACACCAAAAACTCGAAGCCATAAGACCTCGAAGATGGAAACTTCGAGCTCATAACCCCTCAATGAGGCAACATCAAGTTACAAGGAACGGCTCCAGAGCCAAATACTTTTCATGTCTCAGGGATTGTCTCCGATTGTCACCCCATCGAGCCATCAAAACTTGAGAACTCAAGGCCATAAGATCCCAAACGGGCAACCTTGAGCCCGAAAACCCTCCATGTGACAATGCTAGAAAATGTAAGACCTCCACGAGGAATTATCAGTAGTATAAGACCTCCATAAGGAAACATCGAATCCATATGTCCTCAAACAAGGCACGAATTATACTTATGCCAAGTAACCTATCTGTAAGACGTCAAGAAATACATGAATTATACTTGAGCCAAGTAACCTATCTGTAAGACCTCAAGTAAGGCATGTTCAAATTTATAAGACCTTACAAAAAGCATAATCCCGATCTCAAAGTCAAGGCTATAGATTCGAACTTGTAAGACACCTAAAAAGGCATACCCCCGATATAGACGCCGAGGCTACCTCACTCGGGGATTAAAAGGCTACGACCAAACACAATGACTACGATCATAGGGATCCGACCAAACTAACGCGACTCAGGGACGCCTGACTGTCGCCATAAAATCAAATGCCTTCAATTACTTCGAAAATACTTCAAAAAGAACCGGTTAATTAGGCTACCCTCGGCATAAGTAAAAGAGCTTCGATCATGTCATCTCCAAACAATAAAAAGGCTTCGAGGCAATTCAACCATCGAGTGAAACCTCCCGAGGTACTCATTTATCGTTACATAAGGGCTCACAATCAAGGTTCTTATCAAACCATCGAAGAGTCGGATGAACACAAAAACTTCAAAAAGTCTTTAACGATAGAAAAATAAAGCCTATATTAGAGGTCATACCGACCCAATGCGTAAGAGCCTAAGCGCAAGCCTATATTAGAGGTTGAACCGACCCAATGCGTAAAAGCCTAAGCACCAGCCTATATTAGAGGTCATACCGACCCTACGCGTAAGAGCTAAGCGCCAACCTATATTAGAGGTTGTACTGCCTCAACGCATAAGAGCCTAAGGGCCAGTTTAAAAGAGCCTTAGGGCCGATTAGAGGTTGCACCAACCCAATGCGTAAGAGACTAAGGGCCGACTCAAATGGCCTTAGGGCCGATTGTTAGCCCTAAAGGTCGATGAACTCAATTCAAAACTCGACTCGGGGATTAAGCCCCAAACGGTCAACTTTCGAACATTACGAATCACTTAGCAATAGCAAAAACCTAAGTATTTAACCCGAGGTCCAAAATTTCGGACCAATTGTCAACAAGCGTCACAACTTATTTCTAAAATGCAAAGGAAAAATGAGAAATGATGAAAAACAAAAGGCTTTTTACATATATATTGAAAGTTCACAAGGGTGAATTTACAAGGCTTATGCCTAAAGCCCTTACAAGGGAGAAAGCAAGTAAAACCCTCGTCTATTACCGGGGTTGTGCCTTAGACGGCTCCCTTGGAGGTTGTGCCTTCAATAGCTCCGGCCACGGCCCTCAGGTGATCAATAGCCTCTTCCCCTTCAGGGATTTTGCCTTCATCATCAGAAGCAAGCAGGGTCGCAACCTCCTCTTCTAGGATCTTCACCCTCTCGATCTCGGCAGACAAATTGATGCCCCTGCATGTATATGCTCGAGAGCCTGCCTCCGAGATTCTAACCGAGCATGTTCCACGACTCGAGTCAATTGCAGCTCGGCCTCCTCGGACACCTTCCTGGCCTGAGCATTTGCAGCAACAACATCCTCTTTGTGCGAGGATACGAGCGCCTCGGCTTCAGCCTTCATCCTGGATAGTGCAACAACTAACTTAGTATGAAGTTCTTTATACTTATTGCTTTCCGCCCTCGCATCATGAAGTTGATGTCCGACTGAGACCACCTTCCCCTGAAGGGTATCTCTCTAAGAGGCTATCTCACTCATGTGCCATTTGAGTTCGAGAATTTAAGAGTCTATGGATCAGAGCTCCTCCCTCATTAGAACATCCTTCTTCTCAAGCTACATAGATCAGCCCAAAGGTATTAAAACATTGAAGTTGGGTAAGCATGTAGACAAAAACAAACAGAAACTACATGACCTACTCAGTGAGATGAGTCCTCTCTCTGAACGCCGCCTCCAAACAATCTCGAAGGCCACAGAGTTCCTCCTCATTCTTGGTAAAAAGAGCTCTAAGCTCATTAGCTTCTAAGGTGAGCTTCATGCGCTCACCCTCAAAGCAAGTCAACTCGGCTTGAAACCTGGCATAGGTATGATTATAAAGCACCTTGGCCTGGAACCTTAAAAGAAACAAAGTTAGAAAGACGAACATCAGGACGCCAAGCAAAATTTGAAAAAATATACCTGCTCAGATAGCCTATCGATCTCACAGAAATAAGTGAGGCATTGAGCTCAGGGTTTTCCTGAGGTGCAGCTAAAAGCCTTCCAAACGCATCATTATCTCTGACGGGCGCCCCCACATCAGAAGTTTCTTTATTCTGGGCATCATGTATCTCCCTAGGAGGTAATGTTGGTCCCAGAGGGGAATCACTCACCTCAATAAACCCGACTGGATCAATCGGGGCCATCACTTATTTCTGAAGAGCTTCAGAATTAGGTTCCTCTGGACTACCTACCAAATGCACCTCAGCTCGAGGAATATTTTAGTCGTCAACCGGCTTAGGGATATTACCTGATACACCCTCGAAGGCCTCTTCTGCCCGAGGCAGTACAACAACAGCATCAAGTACCGATTTAGAAGCCACATGCTCAGTAATATGAAAGACGGTCAGGTTTTCTCCTCTCAGGTGCTACCGAGGAACCATTTTTCTCCTCGTCTTCAGCTCGGGGACTCCCCGATACTTCTGGAGTTAAGGATGCTGAATCAGCCTTAGGTTCTTCCACTTTGGCCTTCTTGGATTTTGAAGGCTCAGTCAATGATTCCCTTTATTTTTTATTCTCTTTATCGGGTTTCGGGGTATCCGCTTCCCCAGACGGTGCTTCTCTCATCAAGGAGGCCTCTCCCTAACTTGCACAAATATGAAATATAAATATAGGTAATAAGGGTGCAATCGGTGATAGTTCTTCTGAGAGACTCAATTGCAGCAGAAGTGAAGGATCACCATGGTTCTTGGCCTCCCATCAAGCCCTAGAAAAGTCGCGCTACACACGCTCAACATATGGGCAAGTCGAATCTAGCCGGCTAACCCAGCCCGAGATATTTCTAACTACACTAGGGTACACCGCATCGGGTGCATCAGCAGAGGAAGTCAGTTCATGGGGAAATTGATCCTAAAGGAAAAGAAAATACTTAATCAGCGTACCCACTTACGTTTCGTGTTCCACTTTTCAAGGAATGACATCTTCTCTACTGGAATCAGGTTTGAGGTCCTAACTCGGACAAAATGGCTCATCCACCCTCCGTACCTAATCTCATTGGTACAAGCAAAAAAGGCTTTCGAGGCCCATCATCGGAGCTTAATCAGGCCCCCTCGGAGGAGTTGAGGACTGTACATTCTGATCAAGTAGTCGAGGGTGAAGGGCATCCCCTTAATCATGTTCGCAAAATATCTAATCATGTAAACAATACGCCAAAACGACGGATGAATTTAGCCGAGAGTCAATCGATATCGTTGGCAGAAGTCGAGGATCATGGGGTCTATTGAAGTCTAGGATGGCTCTACTGGTCCAATAGTAAGTGGATAGGTATACACACTAAGGAAACCTGGCTTGTATGTCGTTATGTCTTCTCCCCGTGAAGGGATCTCCACCAGCACCGTGTCCCCCCAGCGGTAGTCAGTCTTCACCTTCTCGTCCTCTTCTACTAAACTAATGTATCGGGACACGGGTTAGCATCGTCTCGGTTTCGAAGAAGTCTTGTCGACCTTGAAATCGGAGGTCATTTTGCAGGGTCCTAGTATGCATTCCTCAAGAAGATGGGGTATTGTTGACTTACCCTTAGACGAGCGTGAAGAGGAGGGAGGCACATCTTCCTAAGGGATAGAGATGGAAGTCTTTGACATTCTTGTTAAAAAGGTTTCAGAGGGGAGAAGAGATTGTAATCAGATAAAGAACACGAGAGAAAAGTAAGAAGAACTCTTTTAAAGGCTTAATAATATAGTGGAAAATAAGGGGCGAAGGAAGAAGTATTTATAGAGGCCAATCATGTACATTGGAGTAGGCCAAACGGTAGCCAACCACTGTAATCAATTCAAAGGCTCTTCAAAGGCTGTATGGGTGCGACCTTTAGACACCCTTTTTGTCACATCAATCACTTGATATAGCGCAACTGATGTCATGTTGGATGTATTGAAGAGGCAAGAATTCAAGACCGTTTCTTATCATTTTCACTCTAAGAAACGCGGGGACTATCTCTACACGACTAAAATCGGAGAGTCCGATTTAATGATCGTTAGGACATTCCTTAGCCCGTCTCCATAAGGCTCGAGGTGCGGCTCGAGGTTCGACCCCGAGGGTTCCCTATGCTCGACCTCAGGGCAGCACAAATCGGTAAATATCATGGACAAGCAGGAAATTCCCAAGGCACGTGGTCAAAGCTGACAACACCTGCAAAAATAGTACGAGTCCGTACCGGACCATTAACTAGTTGTACCAGCTACGTTTCTTTGTAATAATTATGCATGTACCATGTTTTGATTTCCCCCTACTATATAAAGAGGACCCTTGTCATTTATTGCACACATGATATTCAATACAAGAACACGAACATTCTCTGCTCTCTAACTTAAACATTCTCTATTGTCTTTCCTTTGATTTATTGCTTACATTTATTGCGTTTGATTGATTATTCTTCATTTATTACTCATCATTAATCATAAAGAGCCATTATCAAGGCCCTTAGGATTGTTATTCCTTCATCGATCAGTCCCAATCAAGCACTCTAGCTCGACCTCGAGGCCCAGTTTAGACCAGCCCGAGATCCCGATTCGTAGCCGTTCGGTTTGAATAACCACACTGCCTCTTAATCTTACTTTACTTTCCTAGATTATACTTAGCATCTATTGCCTAACAACTAGCATAAAAACAAATCACGTATTTTTAGAACTACAAAATCAAATCTAATTGTAATTACCATTTTCAAGGTAAAGAAAATTGCTAAAAATTTGTTAATTGTTTTGCTAATATTGGTTTGCCCAGCAAGTGAATGTTAGGAGCCATCACGGCCCCATGGTTGAGATTTCGGGTCGTGATACATATATAAAGTGACGAGTGTATATATGTCGGCCATGGGATAAGCATGCGAGTAAAATAGCATTATTTGTGCCTTGTTGCTTTGTGTATTATGTCTTCTATGCTTTAGATAGATGGTATTAATTCTTTAATTTCTTGTATTCATGTTATTTTCTATATTGAAATTATTGAGATATTGGATGTTGAGATCGATGAATTATTGATTGGTTGTTGGCACTAAATTGTTGGAAAATTCTCATATGACGAGTCGTGTTCAAATACTATTATTAATTTTGAATATACTTCCCACCTTTATTGATGTTGTGTTGTATGTGATGTTTGGTGAGGAAGAGTGAAATGCATAAAGGGTGTTGTAGTGCTTGGGAGGAAGAGAGATTGTGCGCGAATGATATTTCCGTGCTTTATTCATATATTGATATCATTGGACGAAGGGTGTTTTCATTCTTTAGTGAAAGTGAAGATATGCACAAAGGGTGTTTTCGTGCTTGTTATTATATTATGATGTGATCATGAGAGTAAACGCCCGAAGGGTGATGTCGCGCTATTTGTTGATTTCATTATTCCTTACTTTGATATTCGGATTTGTGCACTTGGCTTTGTGGCTTCGTTATTTACTTTTGAAAGGTTGTTCAAAGTCGTTGTAAAACTATGAGTTGTGGTTTAATTAATTAGCATCACTTTACTTTATTTTCCTGTTTTATGCTCCCTTTACTTGTCTACTTGTTATCCCTTTCACTTATCATTATCCCGTTATTATACTCAATATTTTACGTGTTATTTCGTTACTTCTTGATATATAACTTAAGTTTATTGTAGGTGTCTTGTCATAGCCTCGTTACAACCTCATCGGGATTAGGCTTGACACTTACGGAGTACGTTGGGTCGATTATACTCATACTACACTTCTACACATCTTGTGTAGATTCGGACATTGGTACTAGCAGAGTCCCGAGAAGTGCTTAGCGGATACCACTTAGGTGATTCGAAGTAGATCTGCATTTCGTTCGCAGGTCTTAGAGTCATCTTCCTATTTCTATTGTAGTGTTTCTACTTTTTCAGACAGTATTGTATTTCTTTCGAAACACTTATTTAGTAAACTCTAACAGCTCATGTACTTGTGACTTTCCGTCTTTGGATGGTTGACATTAGTGTTGATTTTAGACTTATTATGTATACTTCTGAGTTGCTTTTACATCATATTATTATTTTGCTATCAGCCGTAAATTGCAGTTCTTTCGTTGTTTTCTATTGTATGTTGGCTTGCCTAGCAAACGGATATCAGACGCCATCACAAGTCTAATTGATTGTGATTTTTTATCGTGACAAAGATCTTTAAGCTTAATATGTTAAAAGTGCCATGCTTTTGCCCAATCTAGTTATACTACTATTACTACTGCTGACAACGACAAAATAATAATTTCTTGAATGAACCAATAACTCGAGTACTTAAATTTGCAATAATGTAATTAAACTGCACTGGTTATGCTCTCACTGTACTAAACAGGGGCGGATTTAGGGGCGGAAGGGGTTCACTCGAACCCCTTTCGCCGAAAAATTACACTATATATATAAGGTAAAATCTAACTTTTACCTCTATATATTAAGTTTTGAATCCCCTTAATACAATCCAAAAGTGTAGTTTAGTAGTCAAGGTGGTTCAAAACCTTCGTAAGGTCATATGTTCAATTCCCACTAGCTACAAAGAAAAGTTTTAGAACCCCTTCGTGGAGATCCTACTGCGGCCACCGGTACTAAAGTGTTTTTTAAATTGCAATAAAACAATTCAACTGCAGGATTACACTTTACAAAAGTGTATATATATCATTTTCGCTACAAATACAACAATTATATACCAAAATCATAGAAGAAACATTACCAATCGGTAAAAAAAAGGTGCAACCCATAATCGTATTTCAATTGCTTCTGGAGTTAGAAATGATGATTTTTCTCTTTAGTCTTGATCGAGATGGCTACTTTGACTGGATCAAAGAGGATATTTTATAAAAACAACAAAAGAAATAGTATTATTATTTTACGGAATTCAATCCGTATATATGTAAATTGCCACTACTATTAATTAATTATCTTTATAGTAAATAGCAAAAGGTAATCCACTTGGAGAACATAAAAGCAATATCAATGCCAAAGCCACGAAGATACAGATTCATTCATGAAAGCTGTTACCACTCGCTAAAGAGCAGAAGAATGCTTTTTTCTGGAAAAAAAGAAGAGAATCTATAAGCTAAAGTAAAGTTCAGAAGTACTGTAAAGTCACTTTGCAATTTATCAGATAAGATAAAAGCTTCTATTTCAATCTCATCCTAATCAAGTGCATCACAAAGTAAATATGCACTTTTAACATTTTGCTACCAGAAGTTTCACATGTGCCTTTCTTTCTCCCAATTATTGAAGTCCTTAACTGATAAACCCCTTTTGCTTTTACTTATGGATAAATGCTCATTTTTCTTTTCCAACTTTGAGATACTTTTGTTAGGATTCAGTAGATACGATGGGTTCAATTGAATTACCTTTGTCAAAAATTTGTATTGTCTAATATATAGAGGTGAAAAATAAAATTGTGTGCACATATATAAATTGTTTTATCGCTTTAATACAATAATTAAAACTTCTAGTGTGCGTCAATGATTGAACAACAAAAGATATTGTCTTGGCCAATTCTAACATTTGTTTGAACTTTTGACCCACCCACTAAATACCATCATTCTTTTCAAGTATTGAAAATTAAGCCGAGCTTAAGCCTTAACGTTAGGTGAAGAATAAATTCTTCAATGCGACCACTCTGCCAAACAATGTGTTTTCTTAGAATATAGGCTGAAGAATGAAAGAAAGGAGTTATATTTTATTAATGAAGAATGAACTCTTTATATAGAGCAAATTTACAACAGAAAGATAAAAATAAAATATTAGCCTAATAGAAAGTCTTATAATAAAGGCTAAGAGAAAGATACAAAAGGATACAAAAGAACTATAAAATAGAGAAACAGTTGAAACAAGTCAAGAGTCTTTTATATGCTTTCGCGAGATGAGGGTAATTATCAACAAGACCCTACGTGGATCAGTATGTGAAAAAATAAAACAACGCAGCGTCTTCCTAAGAATATCTACAACTTAATATGCAACATAAAATGCTGGACCTCAAGATCCTTAGACTGCATAAGTTGACGAAAAAAATGACAATTGATCTCAACATGTATTATTAGGATCGAAATAATGGTTTCTTGCGAAAGCTAGTAAAGCAAATCTTGAACGATAATAAATCAGACAACAAACGAGATATATACCAAAAGAGACACAAACATATATCGTGGTTCAGTCAATTTGACCTACGTCCACGGACGGAGATGAGCAATCTACTATATGAAAGAGAGTACAAAATAGGGGTGTACATAGGCCGGGTTGGTTCAGAATTTTCAATTACCGAACCAAACCAATTATCTCGGATTTTTAAATCTTTAAACCAAACCAAATCAATAAAGTCGGAGTTTTCAATCTCAGTTTTTCTCGAGTTTTTCGATTTTTTCGGTATTTTCAGATTTTTTTTCAATAAAATCTTCATAACATAAAATATATAACTTGAGCTCTATTAATATTTCTTTGGTCCTAATAGGATAAAACTATAAAAGATGTTATCCAAGAAAATAATATAAAATAATGTGGTATGAGTCATGATATTATACTAAAATACTCAACAAATCACATAAAATAAATATTTCTAATTAATAAGACATAATAAAAATAAACATAATATAAACGTACTAAGCTATACTAAAATAAGTACGACTAATAAGTACTTGTCACGACCCGAATTTTTCACCCTCGAGAGTCGTGATGGCGTTTACTGGTGAAAGCTAGGCAAGCCAAATTATTCTAATCACTTAACCTTTTCAAGTTTTAAACTGTTATCAGTGATGAGTAGATATCATACAAATAGCGAAAATAATTAGGTGGAAGACAAAATTTGATAATTAATCTTAATACAAACTGTGGAAGTCTAATTACAACTCTACCCAGAATTTGGTGTCACAAGTTCACATACGGTCTAAAAATACTACATACAAAGTCTGAAAGATAAAAGATACACTGTTTCTGAAATAAGTAAAGGAAACATGATAAAGGAAAGAAAGGAGGTGACGCTAGGGCCCGCGGATGCCTGCAGGACTACCTCGGGTTGTCTGTTGGACTGAAGGCAGCAACCTCACTGCGGTCCAAACACTCTGGTACTAGTATCTGCACACAGTGCAGAGTATAGTATCAACACAACCGACCCCATGTGTTGGTAAGTGCATAGCCTAACCTCGGCGAAGTAGTGACGAGGCTAGGACCAAACTACCAAATAAACTTGTGCAGTTAAATCATATACAGCAGAAAAATAAAAGCAGATAATTACAGTTAAAGATGGGAGAGGGAAAACATGCTTCGGGGAATAACAGATAACAAAGAATGTCAAGAGGAATATAAAGAAACCAAAATCCAATTAGTAACAAGGATAAGGAAAACAAATGCAGCATTTACTTTCATTTCATATCTTGTTGCAGGCGTACAACCCGATCCCATTTCACGTATCTCGTTGCAGACGTGCAACCCGCTCTCATTTCATATATCATGTTGCAGGCGTGCAACCCGCTCCCATTTCATATATCACGTTGCAGGTGTGCAACCCGCTTCCATTTCATATATCTTGTTTCAGGCGTGCAACCCGCTCCCATTTCACATATTTTCGTGGTAGCGTGCCACCCGATCGCAGTTACAAACCAACAACAATCACAAAAGAATCCCGGCAAGGGAACAAGAGCAATATAACAACATCCCGACAAGAAAATAATAATATTTTAATAATATCCCGGCAAGGGAACAATAATATCAAAACAAACATCCCGGCAATGGAACAATAATGATAATAATATGTGAAGCACAATAAACCACAACAGAGTCATAACAATTACAATACAAGACTCATGGGCATGCTTGACACCGACGTATAGATACTCGTCACCATGCCTATACATCGTACTCCACATTTAAGACATAGCAAATAAGACACGACTCCTAATCCCTCAGGCTAAGGTTAGACCAAACACTTACCTTGATGCCACGAACACAATTCAAGTCTCAATTATCACTTTATCTCTTGATTCCACCACCAATTTGCTCGTACCTAGCCACAAGTTACTTAATTACATCAATAAATGCTAAATGAATCAATTCTAATGCATGAAAATAAATTTTCCAAAGTTTTACCCAAAAAGATAAAACTTGCCTCCGGGCCCACATGGTCAAAACCCGAGGTTCGAACCAAAAACTGATTACCCATTCACCCACGAACCCAAATATATAATTTATTTTGAAATCAGGCCTCAAGTCAGGGTCCAAATCCCCAATTTTTGAAAAACTTAGGTTCTACCCAAAACACCCAATTTGCCCCATGAAAATCATTTATTTTGAGTTAAAATCATGCGAAAATATGTTAAGGATTGAAGAAAACTAGTTAGAAACGACTTACAATTGATTTGGAGAAGAATATTTTTTTTGGAAAATCGCCCAAGAGAGTTTATGTTTTGAGAAGATGTGAAAAATGGTTGAAAATGCGTCTAAGTGTGAATTTACAGGACTCTGATATTGCAATTGCGACCAGGGTTCGCAATTGCAAACCCTTCAGAAACTGGGACTTTCGCATTTGCAACCCAATCAGCTTTCCGGTCATTTTCGCCTTTGCGAGAGACCATTCGCAAATGCAAAATCGCATTTGTGAGAAGACAGTCGCATTTGCGACTAAGGCTGCCCAGGTCCATTCTTCGCATTTGCGAAGCCTGCAAACCTGACCATACCAGCTGAAAACCTGCAATTTTTCCAAGTCCAATTCTACTCTGTGGGCTATCCAAAACTCACCCGAGCCCCCGGGGCTCCAAACCAAACATGCATACAAACCTAAAAACATCGTACGAACTTGCTCGTGCATTCAAATCACCAAAATAGCATCAACAACTATGAATTTAGCATCAAAATCATGAAATTACTTAAGAACTTCAAATTTTTCAAATTTCTCAAATAAGGTCCGATTCACGTCATTTCAAGTCCGTTTCTTACCATATTTCACAGGATCGACTCAAATCATACATAAGACCTGTACCGGGCTCCGGAACCAAAATACGAGCCCGATACCAATGGTTTCAAACATAAATTCTTTTCTTTACTTCATAATTAATTCAGTAAAACAATTTCTTTCAAAAATTCATTTATCGGGCTTGGGACCTCAGAATTCGATTCCGGGCATTCGCCCAAGTCCCATATTTTCCTACGGACCCTCCGAGACCATCAAATCACGTGTCCGGGTCCGTTTACCCAAAATTTTGACCGAAGTCAACATAAACTCATTTTAACGTCAAAATTCATCATTTTTCACAAATTTTCACATGTTGGCTTTCTGGCTACACACCCGGACTACGCGCGCAAATCGAGCTGATGTTGAAAGAGTTTTTTTTAAGGCCTCAGAACGCATAATTCATTTCTAAAACAAGTGATGACCTTTTGGGTCATCACATTCTCCACCTCCAAAACAACTGTTCGTCCTCGAACGGACATAAGAAGGAAGTACCTGAGTCGGGGAAAAGATGGGGATAACGGCTCCGCATATCGGACTCGGACTCCCAGGTCGATGCCTCAGTAGGCTAACCTCTCCACTGAACATGAACAGAAGGGAAGCTGTTAGATCTTAACTGACGAACCTGCTTGTCTAGAATAGCTACCGGCTCCTCCTCATAGGACAAGTACTTGTCCAACTGGACAGTGCTGAAATCTAACACGTGGGATGGATCGTCATGATACTTCCGAAGCATGGACACATGAAATACTGGATGCACGGCTGATAAACTCCGCGGCAATTCAAGTCTGTAAGTCACTTCTCCCACTCGATCAAGAATCTCAAACGGGCCAATGAACCTAGGGCTAAGCTTGCCCTTTTTCCCAAATCTCATCACGCCTTTCATAGGCGACACTCGAAGCAACACCCGCTCACCGACCATGAAAGCCAAATCACGAACCTTGTGGTCGGCATAACTCTTTTGCCTGGACTGAGCTGTACGAAGCCTATCCTGAATAATCCTGACCTTGTCCAAGGCATCCTGAACCAGATCTGTACGCAACAATTGAGCCTCCCCTGGCTCAAACCATCCAACCGGCAACCGATACTGCCTACCATACAAAGCCTCATAAGGAGCCATCTGGATACTCGACTGGTAGCTGTTGTTGTAGACAAACTCTTCTAAAGGAAAAAACTGATCCCACAAGCCTCCAAAGTCAATGACATAAGCTCGGAGCATATCCTCCAAAATATGAATAGTTTGCTCGCACTGCCTATCTGTCTGAGGATGAAACGCTGTGCTCAATGCAACCTGTGTGCCCAACTCTCATTGAACAACCCTCCAGAAACGTGAGGTAAATTATGTACATCTGTCTGAAATGATAGACATGGGCACACCATGCAGACGAACAATCTCCCGGATATAGATCTCAGCTAAACTCTCGGATGAATAGGAGACTGCCACAGGAATGAAATGCACTGACTTAGTCAGCCTTGTCACACCTCCTTTTTGCGCGCCCCGCCCCGAAGGGTAAAAATGCGCGAGGGAGTTTTTCCAATTTAAGTGACAATATTCGAAATGGGATTATTTATTGAATTCAGAGTCGCCACTTGAGAAAGGTTTGGTTTTTGGTGTCCCAAGTCACCGGTTTATCTTGAATCCCAAATCGAGGAAATTTTTGACTTTTCCAAATGAAGTATGCGAACCAGAAATTCTAAGTAAGGAATTATGTTGACCCGAGGGAAGGTATTAGGCACCCTCGAATCCCGTGGTTCTAGCACGGTCGCTTAAATTGTTAAAATGGCTAAATATCTTATTTAAATACATGTTGTGACTTATGTGCTTTTATTAAATTTAAACCGCTTTTATTATTATCATTTATTTTTATAGAATTGCAACGTCGTGAAAATGCATCTCGAACCACGTCACAATCAATGCACCCGTAGTTGTTAACACATTTCGACTCCGTTGAGATTTGAATTTGGGTCACATAAATGCGCACCCGAATTTAAGAATGTAATTTAATTAAGTCGCGCCTAAAGAGTCTAACGCGTTATTATCTTTGGGGAAGGCAGTGAAATTCACTAAACAGTCCATCCCAAATTCTAAGTATTTATTATGGTTAATTATTGAGGTCCCCGCAATTTGCATTTTTATTTTACGAGGCTCGTCTCATTATTTTAGAAAGAATATCCTAAAGTGACTACATTTCTATTATGTTTGTCTCTAAAAAATAGAAGAAAGAAAATGTATGCTAATTGAATTTCAGGCTTAGCTAATTATCTGATTGATTATTGCGAGGTGGAAAAATTTTGTGCTTTATTGAACATGCTTTCAATTTGACAAAAGAAATTGCATACAAGACAAATATCATGCTGAACTCACCCTAGGCGTCTGTCTCATTTTATGCAAAATGACCTTTTGAACAGATTAACAGCATTGACTACTATAAACTAATACCAATGAGATTCAGACGTGATCCTATAAACTGCCTAACGCGACCCAATTTGATAGAGTTAGTTTAAACGATTCAGAATTATGATGAGTCTTTCTGTTGAATTAAAAGCATCCTGCCTTATATGTTAGGGAAACAAAAATAGAAACTGAGATTTGACTGCTGATATACTAAACACACACGCACTCCTCGTCATACAGACATCTTAACAACTATAACCATGTAGTGTTAAATAGACTAAACTTCTATTAAGTACATATTGCACAAAGGTATATTTTAATGAGCTATAAACTGATCTAACAAATATATCATCTCCCGACATATCTGATCTAACAATAATACTGTCTAGTAATCCACCTCGGTTAGGATGTATATTAATTCATACAAAGTAATTGTAGATAAAATGAACTTAAACAAATACAAGCTAACTAACATTCAACTTATTGCTATGTTTTTAATACAAGTATTGTAAAGCAAACAACATTCATTTCTGTATTTCTACTTCAAACTTCAAGCTTTTAGCAAACATGGTTTCAGAAGTGTGTAACTGGAAATGCTTACAATTGAAGAAGAAGAGAAGTCAGTAGAGTGATAATGGCAACAGAAGCAGCAGCAGTAACAGCAGATAACAACAGGACAAATCCCAGTGCAAGATGCAACTATAGCCGATGGAACAAACAGTAACAAAATAACAGCAGCAAACAGTGCAGTAGAAACAATACTCCAAGACAGACCAAGTCCAGGAGAACAACTAATGCAAACCAACCAATAAACTTAGTTGAGACTTGGAAGAAATCAGAATTGATTGAACAGGTTGAACAAATGAAACCCAAACAACAGTAGGAAGAAACAGTTTCTGGTTTTTCTGTATGTTTTTCTCTCTTGTGTATGTGTCTGTATATGCCTATTATGTGGTATCTCTCTTTGTATCTATGCTTTCTCAAATCCCTCAAAATCTAGTCTAATTTTCAGTCTCAAAATCTGTCTGAGTTCCTTCTAACTAATGGAAGTTCTCCTCCCTTTATAGCCTAACATCAGCCCCTTTTAGTCTGTTAAACACATCAGAACCCCCTCCTTTCTTGCTGTTTTTCCACTCAACATTTTAAAATATGAAAACCTCCCATGAGATTCTTGACAGTCCTTTTAATCAGCTTATTAAACTAAAAGCAGACATGGGCAGCAAGAATATAACCTAACAACATATGCTGTCAAGTTATTTTAATCTCTAAAAAGGGCCTTTATGCACATGTTGTGCACAAGTACACATGCCACCAATTCAGACTGCAACTACAAACCAAATCCTTAGATTTCTGATTCAAATTAACAACTATAAGTAGCTATACTCGATTCTCAATTTGATTCAAACAATGTTCAGCAAGAAACAGATCAAATTGTTATCATTCAAACAACTGAAACTATTCGATGACACGTATCGAATCGACTATACTAATTATAACATATACAATCAACAACCAAGGATTGGAGTCAAACAGTATTGAGCAGGGGTTCAGATTGTACTGTCAAAACAAAGACGACCTTGGGAACTAATTAAATGACCAATTTCAAATTCAATCGACTGTGCAGTTTACACAACACACACATTATCAGTGAATGAAGAAAGACTTGACCATATACAGAGGCCCGGGCAAGGTGGGCAACAACAGTTGATAAAAATTCAAAAACACTAATTAAACAAGACGTTTGGCCATACGAACAGACCTTTAACAAACACATGAACTGAATAAAGAAAAAGAAAAACAAACTTACCTTAAAGCCTTGAAAAATCAGAAAACCTTAGCTCGTATTTGAAAAGACCCTTCTTGGGGTTGAACGGACTTTAATCGAAGTGTTCTCAACTGAGAACACTTCGATTAAGGTCCATTAGACCCTAATCAACTTGGCTCAAACGGACACAGACCAGGCTCGGGGTTTCTAGGGTTCCTAGATGGCAGATTTAGGATTTGGGTTTCCACGGTTAGATTCGGACCAAACCAAGTATGGTTTGGTCACGAGGGAGGTCCGGGGACTGTCTGGTGTGAAGCTGGGGTAAATCGGTGTAAGTCGAGGTCCGACTCGAATCTTCAAATGAAGATTCGAGAAGGTGGGAGGGGATTCGAGCTAAGTGGTTGGTGGATTTGGGTTCAGGATGGTGAGGTGCATCTATGGTATTAAGGTGGGGGTCACTGGCGTCCATGCCACCAGGATTAATGGTTAGGGGAAAGGGGGCGGCTAGGGTTCCGGGGGTTTGGGTCTTTGGTGAGGACGACCTAAGGAAGGGGGGGGGGTTGGCTTAGGCACGGGGTGAAGGGGGAAGGGTTTATATACGGGGTGATTAATTGGATGTTGGCCGTTGGATTGCTGATGATCAATGGCTGTGATCTATCTACTAAAGGGAAACGGTGTCGTTTCAAGTGCACGGGGCTGGGTTGGACTAAGGTTGAACGGGTCGGATCTATACGTGAGTACGGGGGATGTGATCTTGGCCGTTGATCATTCTGAGATCAACGACCCAGATCAGACCAGATCAAAACTACGTCGTTTGGACGCCCCTGAGGTCAGCTGGTCTGGACCGGGCCAAACACACATTTTGGGCTCGATTTGGGCCTCAGATTTTAAATGGGAAACAGGCCCAAACTTGATTTCAGGCCAATTTTGCACTCTTTTTCTTTTATTTTTAAATTTAAAACAAAAACCTAATTAAACAAAATTAAACCCCATTAATTAAACACTTAATACAATTATTACACACATATCAAAGATATAAAAAAAATAGGTAAAATCACCAAGGCGACAAATAAGACAAAACATGCATATTTCGTGATTTTCCTTTTAATAACCGGACTATGATTCAACTACACATGACACACATTTTTTTGTATTTTGTTTGATAAAAAAAAATGGACAAAATTACAAATAACTAACGAAATGCCACGTAAAAAATCCAAAAAATTGTACAGCAAGACCATTTGCTATTATTTTTATTTCTTTTGGAGTGATTGTTGCGTAGAACAAAAATCACGTGCTCACAGCTGCCCCTCTTTGTTCGGAAACATGAGGAGTTTTCGTGCAAAGATAAAGTGAGCGGATATGAGCGATTTTTGCCTTTTGGGAATACTCCGTGTGAAGCACATTTTGAAAGATTTGACCGAATCTTCGCTTCAAAGATTTCCTACATATCCTGGGCTAAACAGGAATCAGGTCAATGTAGTTCGGGAAACTTTGGTAGCTGGGACTACCATGGGACTGCAATGCTTGCTGTTACTACTGTTGCTATTGTCACTGTTGCTTTACTGACCGCCTTATTACAACCAAAGAAAAAATTGAAACTGAACTAAATACTTAAGCTTGTCACTTGCTAGTTACAGGATTACTATCTATGATTCCTTTGTAACTTGATCTCGGGTCTTAGCTGATTTTGCTTGTAGCCTTCAATCCTAATCTTGATGCTTGCAAGTTGTATGCGCCTGTTTATCTTTTGCGACGCCGAGTGAGACGAGAGAGGTAGAACTCGGGGCCTTGATCGAATCTTGGAGTGATCCGCCCTTCGTTTTTTCAAGCATCTCGGAGCATCTTCTCTTTTTTTATTCTGGGTTGAGGCTCATCTCGTGGGTCATTTCGATCCATGCGCCTCGAGGTCAGACCTGCGGGGAAAAACAAACGAACGAAATTTTCTGCCCCAGTTTCACTAGGAAAATTTCGTGAGTTATTTGCTAGGAAGTTTTGTAGAATTGATGAAGGAATTGGAAGATTTCAGTCTACAAAATGTCAACTCCGGGATTGGATCACTAATATTGCCACAAGGTAAGAATGCTCAGTTTAGGGTTGAAGCCCTAATGCTGGTGGAATGGAAATAATTCAGTTCAGGGTTGGAGCCCTAATGCTGACTAGCTGGGGAGGAGCTCAGTTTAGAGTTGAAACCCTAATGCTGACCAACTGGGGAAAAGTTCAGTATAGGGTTGGGGCCCTGATGCTGATTAAGGAAAAGTTTAGTTTAGGGTTTAAAACCCTAATCCTAATTAAAGGGAAAAGTTCAGTTTAAGGTTTAACACACTAATGCTGACTAAATGGAAGATTTTTGTTTAGGGTTTAAAACCCTAATCCTGATTAAAGGGAAAAGTTCAGTTTAAGGTTTAAAACCCTAATGCTAACTAAATGGAAAAAGTTCAGTTTAGGGTTTAAAACCCTAATGCTGACTGAAGGAAAAGAGTTCAGTTTAGGGTTTAAAACCCTAATGCTGACTGAAGGAAAAAAGTTCAGTTTAGGGTTTAAAACTCTAATGCTGACTGAAGGAAAAGAGTTCAGTTTAAGGTTTAAAACCCTAATGCTGACTAAAGGAAAAGAGTTGAATTTAGGGTTTAAAATCCTAATGCTGACTGAAGGAAAGAGTTCAGTTTAGGGTTTAAAACCCTAATGCTGACTAAATGGAAAAGAGTTCAGTTTAGGGTTTAAAACCCTAATGCTGACTGAAGGAAATAGTTTAGTTTAGGGTTTAAAACCCTAATGCTGACTAAATGGAAAAGAGTTCAGTTTAGGGTTTAAAACCCTAATGCTGATTAAATGGAAAAAGTTCAGTTTAGGGTTTAAAACCCTAATGCTGACTAAAGGCAAAAAGTTCAGTTTAGGGTTTAAAACCCCAATGCTGACTGAAGGAAAGAGTTCAGTTTAGGGTTTAAAACCCTAATGTTGACTACAAGAAAGAGTTCAGTTTAGGGTTTAAAACCCTAATGCTGACTAAATGGAAAAGAGTTCAGTTTAGGGTTTAAAACCCTAATGCTGACTGAAGGGAAAGAGTTCAGTTTAGGGTTTAAAACCCTAATGCTGACTACAGGAAAGAGTTCAGTTTAGGGTTTAAAACCCTAATGCTGACTAAAGGAAAAGAGTTCAGTTTAGGGTTTAAAACCCTAATGCTGACTGAAGGAAAAGAGTTCAGTTTAGGGTTTAAAACCCTAATGCTGACTAAATGGAAAAGAGTTCAGTTTAGGGTTTAAAACCCTAATGCTGACTGAAGGAAAGAGTTCAGTTTAGGGTTTAAAACCCTAATGCTGACTACAGGAAATAGTTCAGTTTAGGGTTTAAAACCCTAATGTTGACTGAAGGAAAAGAGTTCAGTTTAGAGTTTAAAACCCTAATGCTGACTAAAGGGAAAGAGTTCAGTTTAGGGTTAAAAACCCTAATCCTAATTAAAAGGAAAAAGTTCAGTTTAGGGTTTAAAACCCTAATGCTGACTAAAGGGAAAAGAGTTCAGTTTAGGGTTTAAAACCCTAATGCTGACTAAATGGAAAAGAGTTCAGTTTAGGGTTTAAAACCCTAATGCTGATTAAATGGAAAAAGTTCAGTTTAGGGTTTAAAACCCTAATGCTGACTAAAGGCAAAAAGTTCAGTTTAGGGTTTAAAACCCCAATGCTGACTGAAGGAAAGAGTTCAGTTTAGGGTTTAAAACCCTAATGTTGACTACAAGAAAGAGTTCAGTTTAGGGTTTAAAACCCTAATGCTGACTAAATGGAAAAGAGTTCAGTTTAGGGTTTAAAACCCTAATGCTGACTAAATGGAAAAGAGTTCAGTTTAGGGTTTAAAACCCTAATGCTGACTAAATGGAAAAGAGTTCAGTTTAGGGTTTAAAACCCTAATGCTGATTAAATGGAAAAAGTTCAGTTTAGGGTTTAAAACCCTAATGCTGACTAAAGGCAAAAAGTTCAGTTTAGGGTTTAAAACCCCAATGCTGACTGAAGGAAAGAGTTCAGTTTAGGGTTTAAAACCCTAATGTTGACTACAAGAAAGAGTTCAGTTTAGGGTTTAAAACCCTAATGCTGACTAAATGGAAAAGAGTTCAGTTTAGGGTTTAAAACCCTAATGCTGACTAAATGGAAAAGAGTTCAGTTTAGGGTTTAAAACCCTAATGCTGACTAAATGGAAAAAGTTCAGTTTAGGGTTTAAAACCCTAATGCTGACTGAAGGAAAAGAGTTCAGTTTAGGGTTTAAAACCTTAATGCTGACTAATGGGAAAAAGTTCAGTTTAGGGTTTAAAACCCCAATGCTGACTGAAGGAAAGAGTTCAATTTAGGGTTTAAAACCCTAATGCTAACTACAGGAAAAAGTTCAGTTTAGGGTTTAAAACCCTAATGCTAACTAAAGGAAAAGAGTTCAGTTTATGGTTTAAAACCCTAATGCTGACTGAAGGAAAGAGTTCAGTTTAGTGTTTAAAACCCTAATGCTGACTACCGGAAATAGTTCAGTTTAGGGTTTAAAACCCTAATGCTGACTGAAGGAAAAGAGTTCAGTTTAGGGTTTAAAACCCTAATGCTGACTAAAGGGAAAAAGTTCAGTTTAGGGTTTAAAACCCTAATCCTGAATAAAGGGAAAAAGTTCAGTTTAGGGTTTAAAACCCGAATGCTGACTAAAGGAAAAAAGTTCAGTTTAGGGTTTAAAACCCCAATGCTGACTGAAGGGAAAAGTTCAGTTTAGGGTTTAAAACCCCAATGCTGACTGAAGGAAAGAGTTCAGTTTAGGGTTTAAAACCCTAATGCTGACTACAGGAAAGAGTTCAGTTTAGGGTTTAAAACCCTAATGCTGACTGAAGGAAAAGAGTTCAGTTTAGGGTTTAAAACCCTAATGCTGACTAAAGGGAAAGAATACAGTTTAGGGTGTAAAACCCTAATCCTGATTAAAGGGAAAAAGTTCAGTTTAGGGTTTAAAACCCTAATGCTGACTAAAGGGAAAAGTTCAGTTTAGGATTTAAAACCCTAATGCTGACTACAGGAAAGAGTTGAGTTTAGGCTTAAAACCCTAATGTTGACTGAAGGAAAAGAGTTCAGTTTAGGGTTTAAAACCCTAGTGCTGACTACAGGAAAGAGTTCAGTTTAGGGTTTAAAACCCCAATGCTAACTGAAGGGAAAATTTCAGTTTAGGGTTTAAAACCCTAATGCTGACTACAAGAAAGAGTTCAGTTTAGGGTTTAAAACCCTAATGCTGACTAAAGGAAAAAAGTTTAGTTTAGGGTTTAAAACCCTAATGTTGACTGAAGGAAAAGAGTTCAGTTTAGGGTTTAAAACGCTAATGCTGACTACAGGAAAAAGTTCAGTTTAGGGTTTAAAACCATAATGCTGACTAAATGGAAAAGAGTTCAGTTTAGGGTTTAAAACCCTAATGCTGACTGAAGGAAAAAGTTCAGTTTAGTGTTTAAAACCCTAATGATGACTACAGGAAAGAGTTTAGTTTAGGGTTTAAAACCCTAATGCTGACTAAAGGGAAAAAGTTCAGTTTAGGGTTTAAAACCCTAATCCTGATTAAAGTGAAAAAGTTCAGTTTAGGGTTTAAAACCCTAATGCTGACTAAAGGGAAAAGTTCAGTTTAGTGTTTAAAACCCTAATGCTGACTACAGGAAAGAGTTCAGTTTAGGATTTTAAAACCCTAATGCTGACTGAAGGAAAAAAGTTCAATTTAGGGTTTAAAACCCTAATGCTGACTAAAGGGAAAAAGTTCAGTTTAGGGTTTAAAACCCTAATCCTGATTAAAGGGAAAAAGTTCAGTTTAGGGTTTAAAACCCTAATGCTGACTAAGGGGAAAAAGTTCAGTTTAGGGTTTAAAACCCCAATGCTGACTGAAAGGAAAAGTTCAGTTTAGGGTTTAAAACCCGAATGCTGACTGAAAGAAAGAGTTCAGTTTAGGGTTTAAAACCCTAATGCTGACTACAGGAAAGAGTTCAGTTTAAGGTTTAAAACCCTAGTGCTGACTGAAAGAAAAGAGTTCAGTTTAGGGTATAAAACCCTAATGCTGATTAAAGGGAAAAAGTACAGTTTAGGGTTTAAAACCCTAATCCTGATTAAAGGGAAAAAGTTCAGTTTAGGGTTTAAAACCCTAATGCTGACTAAAGGGAAAAGTTCAGTTTAGGGTTTAAAACCCTAATGCTGACTACAAGAAAGAGTTCAGTTTAGGGTTTAAAACCCTAATGTTGACTGAAGGAAAAAGTTCAGTTTAGGGTTTAAAACCCTAATGCTGACTACAGGAAAGAGTTCAGTTTAGGGTTTAAAACCCCAATGCTAACTGAAGGGAAAAGTTCAGTTTAAGGTTTAAAACCCTAATGCTGACTACAGGAAAGAGTTCAGTTTAGGGTTTAAAACCCTAATGCTGACGAAATGGAAAAGAGTTCAGTTTAGGGTTTAAAACCCTAATGCTGACTAAATGGAAAAAAGTTCAGTTTAGGGTTTAAAACCCTAATGCTGACTAAAGGGAAAAAGTTCAGTTTAGGGTTTAAAACCCCAATGCTGACTGAAGAGAAAAGTTCAGTTTAGGGTTTAAAACCCTAATCCTGATTAAAGGGAAAAGTTCAGTTTAGGGTTTAAAACCTTAATGATGACTAAAGGGAAGAGTTCAGTTTAGGGTTTAAAACCCTAATCCTAACTAAAGGGAAGAGTTTAGTTTAGTGTTTAAAACCCTAATTCTGACTAAAGGAAAAGAGTTCAGTTTAGAGTTTAAAACCCTAATGCTGACTGAATGGAAAAGAGTTTAGTTTAGGGTTTAAAACCCTAATGCTGACTGAAGGAAAAAAGTTCAGTTTAGGGTTTAAAACCCCAATGCTGACTGAAGGAAAGAGTTCAGTTTAGGGTTTAAAACCCTAATGCTGACTACAGGAAAGAGTTCAGTTTAGGGTTTAAAACCCTAATGCTGACTAAAGGAAAAGAGTTAAGTTTATGGTATAAAACCCTAATGCTGACTGAAGGAAAAGAGTTCAGTTTAGGGTTTAAAACCCTAATGCTGACTAAATGGAAAAGAGTTTAGTTTAGGGTTTAAAACCCTAATGGTGACTGAAGGAAAGAGTTCAGTTTAGGGTTTAAAACCCTAATGCTGACTACAGGAAATAGTTCAGTTTAGGGTTTAAAACCCTAATGTTGACTGAATGAAAAGAGTTCAGTTTAGGGTTTAAAACCCTAATGCTGACTAAAGGGAAAGAGTTCAGTTTAGGGTTAAAAACCCTAATCCTAATTAAAGGGAAAAAGTTCAGTTTATGGTTTAAAACCCAAATGCTGACTAAAGGGAAAAGTTCAGTTTAGGGTTAAAAACCCCAATGCTGACTGAAGGAAAAAGTTCAGTTTAGGGTTTAAAACCCCAATGCTGACTGAAGGAAAGAGTTCAGTTTAGGGTTTAAAACCCTAATGCTGACTACAGGAAAGAGTTCAGTTTAGGGTTTAAAACCCTAATGCTGACTGAAGGAAAATAGTTCAGTTTAGGGTTTAAAACCCTAATGCTGACTGAAGGGAAAGAGTTCAGTTTAGGGTTTAAAACCCTAATCTTGATTAAAGGAAAAAAGTTCAGTTTAGGGTTTATAACCCTAATGCTGACTAAAGGTAAAAGTTCAGTTTAGGGTTTAAAACCCTAATGCTGACTACAGGAAAGAGTTGAGTTTAGGCTTTAAAACGCTAATGTTGACTGAAGGAAAAGAGTTCAGTTTAGGGTTTAAAACCCTAATGCTGACTACAGGAAAGAGTTCAGTTTAGGGTTTAAACCCCCAATGCTAACTGAAGGGAAAAGTTTAGTTTAGGGTTTAAAACCCGAATGCTGACTACAATAAAAAGTTCAGTTTAGGGTTTAAAACCCTAATGCTGACTAAAGGAAAAAGTTCAGTTTAGGGTTTAAAACCCTAATGCTGACTGAAGGAAAAGAGTTCAGTTTAGGGTTTAAAACCCTAATGCTGACTACAGGAAAAAGTTCAGTTTAGGGTTTAAAACCATAATGCTGACTAAATGGAAAAGAGTTCAGTTTAGGGTTTAAAACCCTAATGCTGACTGAAGGAAAAAGTTCAGTTTAGTGTTTAAAACCCTAATGCTGACTACAGGAAAGAGTTTAGTTTAGGGTTTAAAACCCTAATGCTGACTAAAGGGAAAAAGTTCAGTTTAGGGTTTAAAACCCTAATCCTGATTAAAGTGAAAAAGTTCAGTTTAGGGTTTAAAACCCTAATGCTGACTAAAGGGAAAAGTTCAGTTTAGGGTTTAAAACCCTAATGCTGACTACAGGAAAGAGTTCAGTTTAGGGTTTAAAACCCTAATGCTGACTAAAGGAAAAGAGTTTAGTTTAGGGTTTAAAACCCTAATGCTGACTGAAGGAAAAGAGTTCAGTTTAGGGTTTAAAACCCTAATGCTGACTAAATGGAAAAGAGTTCAGTTTAGGGTTTAAAACCCTAATGCTGACTGAAGGAAAGAGTTCAGTTTAGGGTTTAAAACCCTAATGCTGACTACAGGAAATAGTTCAGTTTAGGGTTTAAAACCCTAATGTTGACTGAAGGAAAAGAGTTCAGTTTAGAGTTTAAAACCTTAATTCTGACTAAAGGGAAAGAGTTCAGTTTAGGGTTAAAAACCCTAATCCTAATTAAAAGGAAAAAATTTTAGTTTAGGGTTTAAAACCCTAATGCTGACTAAAGGGAAAAAGTTCAGTTTAGGGTTTAAAACCCCAATGTTGACTGAAGGGAAAAGTTCAGTTTAGGGTTTAAAACCCTAATGCTGACTAAATAGAAAAGAGTTCAGTTTAGGGTTTAAAACCCTAATGCTGATTAAATGGAAAAAGTTCAGTTTAGGGTTTAAAACCCTAATGCTGACTAAAGGCAAAAAGTTCAGTTTAGGGTTTAAAACCCCAATGCTGACTGAAGGAAAGAGTTCAGTTTAGGGTTTAAAACCCTAATGTTGACTACAAGAAAGAGTTCAGTTTAGGGTTTAAAACCCTAATGCTGACTAAATGGAAAAGAGTTCAGTTTAGGGTTTAAAACCCTAATGCTGACTAAATGGAAAAGAGTTCAGTTTAGGGTTTAAAACCCTAATGCTGACTAAATGGAAAAGAGTTCTGTTTAGGGTTTAAAACCCTAATGCTGACTAAATGGAAAAGAGTTCAGTTTAGGGTTTAAAACCCTAATGCTGACTAAATGGAAAAGAGTTCTGTTTAGGGTTTAAAACCCTAATGCTGACTAAATGGAAAAGAGTTCAGTTTAGGGTTTAAAACCCTAATGCTGACTAAATGGAAAAGAGTTCAGTTTAGGGTTTAAAACCCTAATGCTGACTAAATGGAAAAGAGTTCAGTTTAGGGTTTAAAACCCTAATGCTGACTAAATGGAAAAAGTTCAGTTTAGGGTTTAAAACCCTAATGCTGACTGAAGGAAAAGAGTTCAGTTTAGGGTTTAAAACCTTAATGCTGACTAAAGGGAAAAAGTTCAGTTTAGGGTTTAAAACCCCAATGCTGACTGAAGGAAAAAGTTCAGTTTAGGGTTTAAAACCCTAATGCTAACTACAGGAAAGAGTTCAGTTTAGGGTTTAAAACCCTAATGCTAACTAAAGGAAAAGAGTTCAGTTTAGGGTTTAAAACCCTAGTGCTGACTGAAGGAAAGAGTTCAGTTTAGTGTTTAAAACCCTAATGCTGACTACCGGAAATAGTTCAGTTTAAGGTTTAAAACCCTAATGCTGACTGAAGGAAAAGAGTTCAGTTTAGGGTTTAAAACCCTAATGCTGACTAAAGGGAAAAAGTTCAGTTTAGGGTTTAAAACCCTAATCCTGAATAAAGGGAAAAGTTCAGTTTAGGGTTTAAAACCCGAATGCTGACTAAAGGAAAAAAGTTCAGTTTAGGGTTTAAAACCCCAATGCTGACTGAAGGGAAAAGTTCAGTTTAGGGTTTAAAACCCCAATGCTGACTGAAGGAAAGAGTTCAGTTTAGGGTTTAAAACCCTAATGCTGACTACAGGAAAGAGTTCAGTTTAGGGTTTAAAACCCTAATGCTGACTGAAGGAAAAGAGTTCAGTTTAGGGTTTAAAACCCTAATGCTGACTAAAGGGAAAGAATACAATTTAGGGTTTAAAACCCTAATCCTGATTAAAGGGAAAAAGTTCAGTTTAGGGTTTAAAACCCTAATGCTGACTAAAGGGAAAAGTTCAGTTTAGGGTTTAAAACCCTAATGCTGACTACAGGAAAGAGTTGAGTTTAGGCTTAAAACCCTAATGTTGACTGAAGGAAAAGAGTTCAGTTTAGGGTTTAAAACCCTAATGCTGACTACAGGAAAGAGTTCAGTTTAGGGTTTAAAACCCCAATGCTAACTGAAGGGAAAATTTCAGTTTAGGGTTTAAAACCCTAATGCTGACTACAAGAAAGAGTTCAGTTTAGGGTTTAAAACCCTAATACTGACTAAAGGAAAAGAGTTCAGTTTAGGGTTTAAAACCCTAATGTTGACTGAAGGAAAAGAGTTCAGTTTAGGGTTTAAAACGCTAATGCTGACTACAGGAAAAAGTTCAGTTTAGGGTTTAAAACCATAATGCTGACTAAATGGAAAAGAGTTCAGTTTAGGGTTTAAAACCCTAATGCTGACTGAAGGAAAGAGTTCAGTTTAGTGTTTAAAACCCTAATGCTGACTACAGGAAAGAGTTCAGTTTAGGGTTTAAAACCCTAATGCTGACTGAAGGAAAAAGTTCAATTTAGGGTTTAAAACCCTAATGCTGACTAAAGGGAAAAATTTCAGTTTAGGGTTTAAAACCCTAATCCTGATTAAAGGGAAAAAGTTCAGTTTAGGGTTTAAAACCCTAATGCTGACTAAGGGGAAAAAGTTCAGTTTAGGGTTTAAAACCCCAATGCTGACTGAAAGGAAAAGTTCAGTTTAGGGTTTAAAACCCCAATGCTGACTGAAAGAAAGAGTTCAGTTTAGGGTTTAAAACCCTAATGCTGACTACATGAAAGAGTTCAGTTTAGGGTTTAAAACCCTAATGCTGACTGAAAGAAAAGAGTTCAGTTTAGGGTATAAAACCCTAATGCTGATTAAAGGGAAAAAGTACAGTTTAGGGTTTAAAACCCTAATCCTGATTAAAGGGAAAAAGTTCAGTTTAGGGTTTAAAACCCTAATGCTGACTAAAGGGAAAAGTTCAGTTTAGGGTTTAAAACCCTAATGCTGACTACAAGAAAGAGTTCAGTTTAGGGTTTAAAACCCTAATGTTGACTGAAGGAAAAAGTTCAGTTTAGGGTTTAAAACCCTAATGCTGACTACATGAAAGAGTTCAGTTTAGGGTTTAAAACCCCAATGCTAACTGAAGGGAAAAGTTCAGTTTAAGGTTTAAAACCCTAATGCTGACTACAGGAAAGAGTTCAGTTTAGGGTTTAAAACCCTAATGTTGACGAAATGGAAAAGAGTTCAGTTTAGGGTTTAAAACCCTAATGCTGACTAAATGGAAAAAAGTTCAGTTTAGGGTTTAAAACCCTAATGCTGACTAAAGGGAAAAAGTTCAGTTTAGGGTTTAAAACCCCAATGCTGACTGAAGAGAAAAGTTCAGTTTAGGGTTTAAAACCCTAATCCTGATTAAAGGGAAAAGTTCAGTTTAGGGTTTAAAACCTTAATGATGACTAAAGGGAAGAGTTCAGTTTAGGGTTTAAAACCCTAATCCTGACTAAAGGGAAGAGTTTAGTTTAGTGTTTAAAACCCTAATGCTGACTAAAGGAAAAGAGTTCAGTTTAGAGTTTAAAACCCTAATGCTGACTGAATGGAAAAGAGTTTAGTTTAGGGTTTAAAACCCTAATGCTGACTGAAGGAAAAAGTTCAGTTTAGGGTTTAAAACCCCAATGCTGACTGAAGGAAAGAGTTCAGTTTAGGGTTTAAAACCCTAATGCTGACTACAGGAAAGAGTTCAGTTTAGTGTTTAAAACCCTAATGCTGACTAAAGGAAAAGAGTTAAGTTTATGGTATAAAACCCTAATGCTGACTGAAGGAAAAGAGTTCAGTTTAGGGTTTAAAACCCTAATGCTGACTAAATGGAAAAGAGTTTAGTTTAGGGTTTAAAACCCTAATGGTGACTGAAGGAAAGAGTTCAGTTTAGGGTTTAAAACCCTAATGCTGACTACAGGAAATAGTTCAGTTTAGGGTTTAAAACCCTAATGTTGACTGAATGAAAAGAGTTCAGTTTAGGGTTTAAAACCCTAATGCTGACTAAAGGGAAAGAGTTCAGTTTAGGGTTAAAAACCCTAATCCTAATTAAAGGGAAAAAGTTCAGTTTAGGGTTTAAAACCCAAATGCTGACTAAAGGGAAAAAGTTCAGTTTAGGGTTAAAAACCCCAATGCTGACTGAAGGAAAAAGTTCAGTTTAGGGTTTAAAACCCCAATGCTGACTACAGGAAAGAGTTCAGTTTTTGGTTTAAAGCCCTAATGCTGACTGAAGGAAAATAGTTCAGTTTAGGGTTTAAAACCCTAATGCTGACTGAAGGGAAAGAGTTCAGTTTAGGGTTTAAAACCCTAATGCTGACTAAATGGAAAAGAGTTCAGTTTAGGGTTTAAAACCCTAATGCTGACTAAAGGTAAAAGTTCAGTTTAGGGTTTAAAACCCTAATGCTGACTGAAGGGAAAGAGTTCAGTTTAGGGTTTAAAACCCTAATCTTGATTAAAGGAAAAAGTTCAGTTTAGGGTTTAAAACCCTAATGCTGACTAAAGGTAAAAGTTCAGTTTAGGGTTTAAAACCCTAATGCTGACTACAGGAAAGAGTTGAGTTTAGGCTTTAAAACGCTAATGTTGACTGAAGGAAAAGAGTTCAGTTTAGGGTTTAAAACCCTAATGCTGACTACAGGAAAGAGTTCAGTTTAGGGTTTAAACCCCCATTGCTAACTGAAGGGAAAAGTTTAGTTTAGGGTTTAAAACCCGAATGCTGACTACAATGGAAAAAGTTCAGTTTAGGGTTTAAAACCCTAATGCTGACTAAAGGAAAAAGTTCAGTTTAGGGTTTAAAACCCTAATGCTGACTGAAGGAAAAGAGTTCAGTTTAGGGTTTAAAACCCTAATGCTGACTACAGGAAAAAGTTCAGTTTAGGGTTTAAAACTATAATGCTGACTAAATGGAAAAGAGTTCAGTTTAGGGTTTAAAACCCTAATGCTGACTGAAGGAAAAAGTTCAGTTTAGTATTTAAAACCCTAATGCTGACTACAGGAATAAGTTTAGTTTAGGGTTTAAAACCCTAATGCTGACTAAAGGGAAAAAGTTCAGTTTAGGGTTTAAAACCCTAATCCTGATTAAAGTGAAAAAGTTCAGTTTAGGGTTTAAAACCCTAATGCTGACTAAAGGGAAAAGTTCAGTTTAGGGTTTAAAACCCTAATGCTGACTACAGGAAAGAGTTGAGTTTAGGGTTTAAAACCCTAATGTTGACTGAAGGAAAAGAGTTCAGTTTAGGGTTTAAAACCCTAATGCTGACTACAGGAATAAGTTTAGGGTTTAAAACCCCAATACTAACTGAAGGGAAAAGTTCAGTTTAGGGTTTAAAACCCTAATGCTGACTACAGGAAAGAGTTCAGTTTAGGGTTTAAAACCCTAATGCTGACGAAATGGAAAAGAGTTCAGTTTAGGGTTTAAAACCCTAATGCTGACTAAAGGGAAAAAGTTCAGTTTAGGGTTTAAAACCCTAATGCTGACTAAAGGGAAAAAGTTCAGTTTAGGGTTTAAAACCCTAATGCTGACTAAAGGGAAAAGTTCAGTTTAGGGTTTAAAACCCTAATGCTGATTAAAGGGAAAAGTTCAGTTTAGGGTTTAAAACCCTAATGCTGACTAAAGGGAAAAGTTCAGTTTAGGGTTTAAAACCCTAATCCTGACTAAAGGGAAGAGTTCAGTTTAGGGTTTAAAACCCTAATGCTGACTAAAGGAAAATAGTTCAGTTTAGCGTTTAAAACCCTAATGCTGACTGAAAGAAAAGAGTTCAGTTTAGGGTTTAATACCCTAATGCTGACTAAAGGGAAAAAGTTCAGTTTAGGGTTTAAAACCCTAATGCTGACTAAAGGAAAAGAGTTCAGTTTAGGGTTTAAAACCCTAATGCTGACTGAAGGAAAAGAGTTCAGTTTAGGGTTTAAAACCCTAATGCTGACTAAATGGAAAAGAGTTCAGTTTAGGGTTTAAAACCCTAATGCTGACTGAAGGAAAGAGTTCAGTTTAGGGTTTAAAACCCTAATGCTGACTACAGGAAATAGTTCAGTTTAGGGTTTAAAACCCTAATGTTGACTGAAGGAAAAGAGTTCAGTTTAGAGTTTAAAACCCTAATGCTGACTAAAGGGAAAGAGTTCAGTTTAGGGTTAAAAACCCTAATCCTAATTAAAAGGAAAAAGTTCAGTTTAGGGTTTAAAACCCTAATGCTGACTAAAGGGAAAAAGTTCAGTTTAGGGTTTAAAACCCCAATGTTGACTGAAGGGAAAAGTTCAGTTTAGGGTTTAAAACCCCAATGCTGACTGAAGGAAAGAGTTCAGTTTAGGGTTTAAAACCCTAATGCTGACTACAGGAAATAGTTCAGTTTAAGGTTTAAAACCCTAATGTTGACTGAAGGAAAAGAGTTCAGTTTAGGGTTTAAAACCCTAATGCCGACTAAAGGGAAAGAGTTCAGTTTAGGGTTAAAAACCCTAATCCTAATTAAATGGAAAAAGTTCAGTTTAGGGTTTAAAGCCCTAATGCTGACTAAAAGGAAAAAGTTCAGTTTAGGGTTAAAAACCCCAATGCTGACTGAAGGGAAAAGTTCAGTTTAGGGTTTAAAACCCCAATGCTGACTGAAGGAAAGAGTTTAGTTTAGGGTTTAAAACCCTAATGCTGACTACAGGAAAGAGTTCAGTTTAGGGTGTAAAACCCTAATGCTGACTGAAGGAAAATAGTTCAGTTTACGGTTTAAAACCCTAATGCTGACTGAAGGGAAAGAGTTCAGTTTAGGTTTTAAAACCCTAATCCTGATTAAAGGGAAAAAGTTCAGTTTAGGGTTTAAAACCCTAATGCTGACTAAAGGGAAAAGTTCAGTTTAGGGTTTAAAACCCTAATGCTGACTACAGGAAAGAGTTGAGTTTAGGGTTTAAAACCCTAATGTTGACTGAAGGAAAAGAGTTCAGTTTAGGCTTTAAAACCCTAATGCTGACTTCAGGAAAGAGTTCAGTTTAAGGTTTAAAACCCCAATGCTAACTGAAGGGAAAAGTTCAGTTTAGGGTTTAAAACCCGAATGCTGACTACAATAAAGAGTTCAGTTTAGGGTTTAAAACCCTAATGCTGACTAAATAGAAAAAGTTCAGTTTAGGGTTTAAAACCCTAATGCTGACTGAAGGAAAAGAGTTCAGTTTAAGGTTTAAAACCCTAATGCTGACTAAATGGAAAAGAGTTTAGTTTAGGGTTTAAAACCCTAATGCTGACTGAAGGAAAGAGTTCAGTTTAGGGTTTAAAACCCTAATGCTGACTACAGGAAATAGTTCAGTTTAGGGTTTAAAACCCTAATGTTGACTGAATGAAAAGAGTTCAGTTTAAGGTTTAAAACCCTAATGCTGACTAAAGGGAAAGAGTTCAGTTTAGGGTTTAAAACCCTAATGCTGACTAAATGGAAAAAGTTCAGTTTAGGGTTTAAAACCCTAATGCTGACTAAAGGGAAAAAGTTCAGTTTAGGGTTTAAAACCCTAATGCTGACTGAAGGAAAGAGTTCAGTTTAGGGTTTAAAACCCTAATGCTGACTAAAGGAAAAAGTTCAGTTTAGGGTTTAAAACCCTAATGCTGACTGAAGGGAAAAGTTCAGTTTAGGGTTTAAAACCCTAATGCTGACTGAAGGAAAGAGTTCAGTTTAGGGTTTAAAACCCTAATGCTGACTACAGGAAAGAGTTCAGTTTAGGGTTTAAAACCCTAATGCTGACTGAAGGAAAAGAGTTCAGTTTAGGGTTTAAAACCCTAATGCTGACTAAAGGGAAAGAATACAATTTAGGGTTTAAAACCCTAATCCTGATTAAAGGGAAAAAGTTCAGTTTAGGGTTTAAAACCCTAATGCTGACTAAAGGGAAAAGTTCAGTTTAGGGTTTAAAACCCTAATGCTGACTGAAGGAAAATAGTTCAGTTTAGGGTTTAAAACCCTAATGCTGACTGAAGGGAAAGAGTTCAGTTTAGGGTTTAAAACCCTAATGCTTGATTAAATGGAAAAGAGTTCAGTTTAGGGTTTAAAACCCTAATGCTGACTAAAGGTAAAAGTTCAGTTTAGGGTTTAAAACCCTAATGCTGACTACAGGAAAGAGTTGAGTTTAGGCTTTAAAACGCTAATGTTGACTGAAGGAAAAGAGTTCAGTTTAGGGTTTAAAACCCTAATGCTGACTACAGGAAAGAGTTCAGTTTAGGGTTTAAAACCCCAATGCTGACTGAAGGGAAAAGTTCAGTTTAGGGTTTAAAACCCTAGTGCTGACTGAATTGAAAAGTTCAGTTTAGGGTTTAAAACCCTAATGCTGACTAAAGGAAAAAAGTTCAGTTTAGGGTTTAAAACCCTAATGCTGACTGAAGGAAAAGAGTTCAGTTTAAGGTTTAAAACCCTAATGCTGACTACAGGAAAAAGTTCAGTTTAGGGTTTAAAACCATAATGCTGACTAAATGGAAAAGAGTTCAGTTTAGGGTTTAAAACCCTAATGCTGACTGAAGGAAAAAGTTCAGTTTAGTGTTTAAAACCCTAATGCTTACTACAGGAAAGAGTTTAGTTTAGGGTTTAAAACCCTAATGCTGACTAAAGGGAAAAAGTTCAGTTTAGGGTTTAAAACCCTAATCCTGATTAAAGTGAAAAAGTTCAGTTTAGGGTTTAAAACCCTAATGCTGACTAAAGGGAAAAGTTCAGTTTAGGGTTTAAAACCCTAATGCTGACTACAGGAAAGAGTTCAGTTTAGGGTTTAAAACCCTAATGCTGACTAAAGGAAAAGAGTTCAGTTTAGGGTTTAAAACCCTAATGCTGACTGAAGGAAAAGAGTTCAGTTTAAGGTTTAAAACCCTAATGCTGACTAAATGGAAAAGAGTTCAGTTTAGGGTTTAAAACCCTAATGCTGACTGAAGGAAAGAGTTCAGTTTAGGGTTTAAAACCCTAATGCTGACTACAGAAAATAGTTCAGTTTAGGGTTTAAAACCCTAATGTTGACTGAAGGAAAAGAGTTCAGTTTAGAGTTTAAAACCCTAATGCTGACTAAAGGGAAAGAGTTCAGTTTAGGGTTAAAAACCCTAATCCTAATTAAAAGGAAAAAGTTCAGTTTAGGGTTTAAAACCCTAATGCTGACTAAAGGGAAAAAGTTCAGTTTAGGGTTTAAAACCCCAATGTTGACTGAAGGGAAAAGTTCAGTTTAGGGTTTAAAATCCTAATGCTGACTAAATAGAAAAGAGTTCAGTTTAGGGTTTAAAACTCTAATGCTGATTAAATGGAAAAAGTTCAGTTTAGGGTTTAAAACCCTAATGCTGACTAAAGGCAAAAAGTTCAGTTTAGGGTTTAAAACCCCAATGCTGACTGAAGGAAAGAGTTCAGTTTAGGGTTTAAAACCCTAATGTTGACTACAAGAAAGAGTTCAGTTTAGGGTTTAAAACCCTAATGCTGACTAAATGGAAAAGAGTTCAGTTTAGGGTTTAAAACCCTAATGCTGACTAAATGGAAAAGAGTTCAGTTTAGGGTTTAAAACCCTAATGCTGACTAAATGGAAAAGAGTTCAGTTTAGGGTTTAAAACCCTAATGCTGATTAAATGGAAAAAGTTCAGTTTAGGGTTTAAAACCCTAATGCTGACTAAAGGCAAAAAGTTCAGTTTAGGGTTTAAAACCCTAATGCTGACTGAAGGAAAGAGTTCAGTTTAGGGTTTAAAACCCTAATGTTGACTACAAGAAAGAGTTCAGTTTAGGGTTTAAAACCCTAATGCTGACTAAATGGAAAAGAGTTCAGTTTAGGGTTTAAAACCCTAATGCTGACTAAATGGAAAAGAGTTCAGTTTAGGGTTTAAAACCCTAATGCTGACTAAATGGAAAAGAGTTCAGTTTAGGGTTTAAAACCCTAATGCTGACTAAATGGAAAAAGTTCAGTTTAGGGTTTAAAACCCTAATGCTGACTGAAGGAAAAGAGTTCAGTTTAGGGTTTAAAACCCTAATGCTGACTAAAGGGAAAAAGTTCAGTTTAGGGTTTAAAACCCTAATGCTGACTGAAGGAAAGAGTTCAGTTTAGGGTTTAAAACCCTAATGCTGACTGAAGGAAAGAGTTCAGTTTAGGGTTTAAAACCCTAATGCTGACTAAAGGAAAAGAGTTCAGTTTAGGGTTTAAAACCCTAATGCTGACTGAAGGAAAGAGTTCAGTTTAGGGTTTAAAACCCTAATGCTGACTAACGGAAATAGTTCAGTTTAGGGTTTAAAACCCTAATGCTGACTGAAGGAAAAGAGTTCAGTTTAGGGTTTAAAACCCTAATGCTGACTAAAGGGAAAAAGTTCAGTTTAGGGTTTAAAACCCTAATGCCGACTAAAGGAAAAGTTCAGTTTAGGGTTTAAAACCCTAATGCTGACTAAAGGAAAAAGTTCAGTTTAGGGTTTAAAACCCTAATGCTGACTGAAGGGAAAAGTTCAGTTTAGGGTTTAAAACCCTAATGCTGACTGAAGGAAAGAGTTCAGTTTATGGTTTAAAACCCTAATGCTGACTACAGGAAAGAGTTCAGTTTAGGGTTTAAAACCCTAATGC
This sequence comes from Nicotiana sylvestris, assembly GCF_000393655.2. Taxonomy (NCBI): domain Eukaryota; kingdom Viridiplantae; phylum Streptophyta; class Magnoliopsida; order Solanales; family Solanaceae; genus Nicotiana; species Nicotiana sylvestris. Next base: position 87,020,317 of record NC_091057.1, on the reverse strand, counting down.
TGACTGAAGGAAAAGAGTTCAGTTTAGGGTTTAAAACCCTAATGCTGACTAAAGGGAAAGAATACAGTTTAGGGTTTAAAACCCTAATCCTGATTAAAGGGAAAAAGTTCAGTTTAGGGTTTAAAACCCTAATGCTGACTAAAGGGAAAAGTTCAGTTTAGGGTTTAAAACCCTAATGCTGACTACAGGAAAGAGTTGAGTTTAGGGTTTAAAACCCTAATGTTGACTGAAGGAAAAGAGTTCAGTTTAGGGTTTAAAACCCTAATGCTGACTACAGGAAAGAGTTCAGTTTAGGGTTTAAAACCCTAATGCTGACTGAAGGAAAAAAGTTCAATTTAGGGTTTAAAACCCTAATGCTGACTACAAGGAAAAAGTTCAGTTTAGGGTTTAAAACCCTAATGCTGACTAAAGGAAAAGAGTTCAGTTTAGGGTTTAAAACCCTAATGCTGACTGAAGGAAAAGAGTTCAGTTTAGGGTTTAAAACCCTAATGCTGACTACAGGAAAAAGTTCAGTTTAGGGTTTAAAACCCTAATGCTGACTAAATGGAAAAGAGTTCAGTTTAGGGTTTAAAACCCTAATGCTGACTGAAGGAAAGAGTTCAGTTTAGTGTTTAAAACCCTAATGCTGACTACAGGAAAGAGTTCAGTTTAGGGTTTAAAACCCTAATGCTGACTGAAGGAAAAAAGTTCAATTTAGGGTTTAAAACCCTAATGCTGACTAAAGGGAAAAAGTTCAGTTTAGGGTTTAAAACCCTAATGCTGACTAAAGGGAAAAAGTTCAGTTTAGGGTTTAAAACCCTAATGCTGACTAAAGGGAAAAAGTTCAGTTTAGGGTTTAAAACCCTAATGCTGACTGAAAGGAAAAGTTCAGTTTAGGGTTTAAAACCCTAATGCTGACTGAAAGGAAAAAGTTCAGTTTAGGGTTTAAAACCCTAATGCTGACTACATGAAAGAGTTCAGTTTAGGGTTTAAAACCCTAATGCTGACTGAAAGAAAAGAGTTCAGTTTAGGGTATAAAACCCTAATGCTGATTAAAGGGAAAAAGTACAGTTTAGGGTTTAAAACCCTAATGCTGATTAAAGGGAAAAGTTCAGTTTAGGGTTTAAAACCCTAATGCTGACTAAAGGGAAAAGTTCAGTTTAGGGTTTAAAACCCTAATGCTGACTAAAGGGAAGAGTTCAGTTTATGGTTTAAAACCCTAATCCTGATTAAAGGGAAAAGTTCAGTTTAGGGTTTAAAACCCTAATGCTGACTAAAGGGAAAAGTTCAGTTTAGGGTTTAAAACCCTAATGCTAACTGAAGGGAAAAGTTCAGTTTAAGGTTTAAAACCCTAATGCTGACTACAGGAAAGAGTTCAGTTTAGGGTTTAAAACCCTAATGCTGACTAAATGGAAAAGAGTTCAGTTTAGGGTTTAAAACCCTAATGCTGACTAAATGGAAAAAAGTTCAGTTTAGGGTTTAAAACCCTAATGCTGACTAAAGGGAAAAAGTTCAGTTTAGGGTTTAAAACCCCAATGCTGACTGAAGAGAAAAGTTCAGTTTAGGGTTTAAAACCCTAATGCTGACTAAAGGGAAAAGTTCAGTTTAGGGTTTAAAACCTTAATGCTGACTAAAGGGAAGAGTTCAGTTTAGGGTTTAAAACCCTAATCCTGACTAAAGGGAAGAGTTTAGTTTAGTGTTTAAAACCCTAATGCTGACTAAAGGAAAAGAGTTCAGTTTAGAGTTTAAAACCCTAATGCTGACTGAATGGAAAAGAGTTTAGTTTAGGGTTTAAAACCCTAATGCTGACTGAAGGAAAAAGTTCAGTTTAGGGTTTAAAACCCCAATGCTGACTAAAGGAAAGAGTTCAGTTTAGGGTTTAAAACCCTAATGCTGACTACAGGAAAAAGTTCAGTTTAGGGTTTAAAACCCTAATGCTGACTAAAGGGAAAATTTCAGTTTAGGGTTTAAAACCCTAATGCTGACTAAAGGGAAAAGTTCAGTTTAGGGTTTAAAACCCTAATGCTGACTAAAGGAAAAGAGTTCAGTTTAGGGTTTAAAACCCTAATGCTGACTGAAGGAAAAGAGTTCAGTTTAGGGTTTAAAACCCTAATGCTGACTAAATGGAAAAGAGTTCAGTTTAGGGTTTAAAACCCTAATGCTGACTGAAGGAAAGAGTTCAGTTTAGGGTTTAAAACCCTAATGCTGACTACAAAAAATAGTTCAGTTTAGGGTTTAAAACCCTAATGTTGACTGAAGGAAAAGAGTTCAGTTTAGAGTTTAAAACCCTAATGCTGACTAAAGGGAAAGAGTTCAGTTTAGGGTTAAAAACCCTAATCCTAATTAAAAGGAAAAAGTTCAGTTTAGGGTTTAAAACCCTAATGCTGACTAAAGGGAAAAAGTTCAGTTTAGGGTTTAAAACCCTAATGTTGACTGAAGGGAAAAGTTCAGTTTAGGGTTTAAAACCCTAATGCTGACTAAATAGAAAAGAGTTCAGTTTAGGGTTTAAAACTCTAATGCTGATTAAATGGAAAAAGTTCAGTTTAGGGTTTAAAACCCTAATGCTGACTAAAGGCAAAAAGTTCAGTTTAGGGTTTAAAACCCTAATGCTGACTGAAGGAAAGAGTTCAGTTTAGGGTTTAAAACCCTAATGTTGACTAAAAGGAAAGAGTTCAGTTTAGGGTTTAAAACCCTAATGCTGACTAAATGGAAAAGAGTTCAGTTTAGGGTTTAAAACCCTAATGCTGACTAAATGGAAAAGAGTTCAGTTTAGGGTTTAAAACCCTAATGCTGACTAAATGGAAAAGAGTTCAGTTTAGGGTTTAAAACCCTAATGCTGATTAAATGGAAAAAGTTCAGTTTAGGGTTTAAAACCCTAATGCTGACTAAAGGGAAAAAGTTCAGTTTAGGGTTTAAAACCCTAATGCTGACTGAAGGAAAGAGTTCAGTTTAGGGTTTAAAACCCTAATGCTGACTAAAGGGAAAGAGTTCAGTTTAGGGTTTAAAACCCTAATCCTAATTAAAGGGAAAAAGTTCAGTTTAGGGTTTAAAACCCAAATGCTGACTAAAGGGAAAAAGTTCAGTTTAGGGTTTAAAACCCTAATGCTGACTGAAGGAAAAAGTTCAGTTTAGGGTTTAAAACCCTAATGCTGACTACAGGAAAGAGTTCAGTTTTTGGTTTAAAGCCCTAATGCTGACTGAAGGAAAATAGTTCAGTTTAGGGTTTAAAACCCTAATGCTGACTGAAGGGAAAGAGTTCAGTTTAGGGTTTAAAACCCTAATGCTGACTAAATGGAAAAGAGTTCAGTTTAGGGTTTAAAACCCTAATGCTGACTAAAGGTAAAAGTTCAGTTTAGGGTTTAAAACCCTAATGCTGACTGAAGGGAAAGAGTTCAGTTTAGGGTTTAAAACCCTAATCTTGATTAAAGGAAAAAGTTCAGTTTAGGGTTTAAAACCCTAATGCTGACTAAAGGTAAAAGTTCAGTTTAGGGTTTAAAACCCTAATGCTGACTACAGGAAAGAGTTGAGTTTAGGCTTTAAAACGCTAATGTTGACTGAAGGAAAAGAGTTCAGTTTAGGGTTTAAAACCCTAATGCTGACTAAAGGAAAGAGTTCAGTTTAGGGTTTAAAACCCTAATGCTGACTGAATGGAAAAGTTCAGTTTAGGGTTTAAAACCCTAATGCTGACTAAATGAAAGAGTTCAGTTTAGGGTTTAAAACCCTAATGCTGACTAAAGGAAAAAGTTCAGTTTAGGGTTTAAAACCCTAATGCTGACTGAAGGAAAAGAGTTCAGTTTAGGGTTTAAAACCCTAATGCTGACTACAGGAAAAAGTTCAGTTTAGGGTTTAAAACTATAATGCTGACTAAATGGAAAAGAGTTCAGTTTAGGGTTTAAAACCCTAATGCTGACTGAAGGAAAAAGTTCAGTTTAGTATTTAAAACCCTAATGCTGACTACAGGAATAAGTTTAGTTTAGGGTTTAAAACCCTAATGCTGACTAAAGGGAAAAAGTTCAGTTTAGGGTTTAAAACCCTAATCCTGATTAAAGTGAAAAAGTTCAGTTTAGGGTTTAAAACCCTAATGCTGACTAAAGGAAAAGTTCAGTTTAGGGTTTAAAACCCTAATGCTGACTACAGGAAAGAGTTGAGTTTAGGCTTTAAAACCCTAATGTTGACTGAAGGAAAAGAGTTCAGTTTAGGGTTTAAAACCCTAATGCTGACTACAGGAATAAGTTTAGGGTTTAAAACCCCAATACTAACTGAAGGGAAAAGTTCAGTTTAGGGTTTAAAACCCTAATGCTGACTACAGGAAAGAGTTCAGTTTAGGGTTTAAAACCCTAATGCTGACGAAATGGAAAAGAGTTCAGTTTAGGGTTTAAAACCCTAATGCTGACTAAATGGAAAAAGATCAGTTTAGGGTTTAAAACCCTAATGCTGACTAAAGGGAAAAAGTTCAGTTTAGGGTTTAAAACCCCAATGCTGACTGAAGGGAAAAGTTCAGTTTAGGGTTTAAAACCCTAATCCTGATTAAAGGGAAAAGTTCAGTTTAGGGTTTAAAACCTTAATGCTGACTAAAGGGAAGAGTTCAGTTTAGGGTTTAAAACCCTAATCCTGACTAAAGGGAAGAGTTCAGTTTAGGGTTTAAAACCTTAATGCTGACTAAAGGAAAAGAGTTCAGTTTAGCGTTTAAAACCCTAATGCTGACTGAAAGAAAAGAGTTCAGTTTAGGGTTTAATACCCTAATGCTGACTAAAGGGAAAAAGTTCAGTTTAGGGTTTAAAACCCCAATGCTGACTAAAGGAAAAGAGTTCAGTTTAGGGTTTAAAACCCTAATGCTGACTGAAGGAAAAGAGTTCAGTTTAGGGTTTAAAACCCTAATGCTGACTAAATGGAAAAGAGTTCAGTTTAGGGTTTAAAACCCTAATGCTGACTGAAGGAAAGAGTTCAGTTTAGGGTTTAAAACCCTAATGCTGACTACAGGAAATAGTTCAGTTTAGGGTTTAAAACCCTAATGTTGACTGAAGGAAAAGAGTTCAGTTTAGAGTTTAAAACCCTAATGCTGACTAAAGGGAAAGAGTTCAGTTTAGGGTTAAAAACCCTAATCCTAATTAAAAGGAAAAAGTTCAGTTTAGGGTTTAAAACCCTAATGCTGACTAAAGGGAAAAAGTTCAGTTTAGGGTTTAAAACCCCAATGTTGACTGAAGGGAAAAGTTCAGTTTAGGGTTTAAAACCCCAATGCTGACTGAAGGAAAGAGTTCAGTTTAGGGTTTAAAACCCTAATGCTGACTACAGGAAATAGTTCAGTTTAAGGTTTAAAACCCTAATGTTGACTGAAGGAAAAGAGTTCAGTTTAGGGTTTAAAACCCTAATGCCGACTAAAGGGAAAGAGTTCAGTTTAGGGTTAAAAACCCTAATCCTAATTAAATGGAAAAAGTTCAGTTTAGGGTTTAAAGCCCTAATGCTGACTAAAAGGAAAAAGTTCAGTTTAGGGTTAAAAACCCCAATGCTGACTGAAGGGAAAAGTTCAGTTTAGGGTTTAAAACCCCAATGCTGACTGAAGGAAAGAGTTTAGTTTAGGGTTTAAAACCCTAATGCTGACTACAGGAAAGAGTTCAGTTTAGGGTGTAAAACCCTAATGCTGACTGAAGGAAAATAGTTCAGTTTACGGTTTAAAACCCTAATGCTGACTGAAGGGAAAGAGTTCAGTTTAGGTTTTAAAACCCTAATCCTGATTAAAGGGAAAAAGTTCAGTTTAGGGTTTAAAACCCTAATGCTGACTAAAGGGAAAAGTTCAGTTTAGGGTTTAAAACCCTAATGCTGACTACAGGAAAGAGTTGAGTTTAGGCTTAAAACCCTAATGTTGACTGAAGGAAAAGAGTTCAGTTTAGGCTTTAAAACCCTAATGCTGACTTCAGGAAAGAGTTCAGTTTAAGGTTTAAAACCCCAATGCTAACTGAAGGGAAAAGTTCAGTTTAGGGTTTAAAACCCGAATGCTGACTACAATAAAGAGTCCAGTTTAGGGTTTAAAACCCTAATGCTGACTAAATAGAAAAAAGTTCAGTTTAGGGTTTAAAACCCTAATGCTGACTGAAGGAAAAGAGTTCAGTTTAAGGTTTAAAACCCTAATGCTGACTAAATGGAAAAGAGTTTAGTTTAGGGTTTAAAACCCTAATGGTGACTGAAGGAAAGAGTTCAGTTTAGGGTTTAAAACCCTAATGCTGACTACAGGAAATAGTTCAGTTTAGGGTTTAAAACCCTAATGTTGACTGAATGAAAAGAGTTCAGTTTAAGGTTTAAAACCCTAATGCTGACTAAAGGGAAAGAGTTCAGTTTAGGGTTTAAAACCCTAATGCTGACTAAATGGAAAAAGTTCAGTTTAGGGTTTAAAACCCTAATGCTGACTAAAGGGAAAAAGTTCAGTTTAGGGTTTAAAACCCCAATGCTGACTGAAGAGAAAAGTTCAGTTTAGGGTTTAAAACCCGAATGCTGACTAAAGGAAAAAAGTTCAGTTTAGGGTTTAAAACCCCAATGCTGACTGAAGGGAAAAGTTCAGTTTAGGGTTTAAAACCCCAATGCTGACTGAAGGAAAGAGTTCAGTTTAGGGTTTAAAACCCTAATGCTGACTACAGGAAAGAGTTCAGTTTAGGGTTTAAAACCCTAATGCTGACTGAAGGAAAAGAGTTCAGTTTAGGGTTTAAAACCCTAATGCTGACTAAAGGGAAAGAATACAATTTAGGGTTTAAAACCCTAATCCTGATTAAAGGGAAAAAGTTCAGTTTAGGGTTTAAAACCCTAATGCTGATTAAAGGGAAAAGTTCAGTTTAGGGTTTAAAACCCTAATGCTGACTGAAGGAAAATAGTTCAGTTTAGGGTTTAAAACCCTAATGCTGACTGAAGGGAAAGAGTTCAGTTTAGGGTTTAAAACCCTAATCTTGATTAAAGGAAAAGTTCAGTTTAGGGTTTAAAACCCTAATGCTGACTAAAGGTAAAAGTTCAGTTTAGGGTTTAAAACCCTAATGCTGACTACAGGAAAGAGTTGAGTTTAGGCTTTAAAACGCTAATGTTGACTGAAGGAAAAGAGTTCAGTTTAGGGTTTAAAACCCTAATGCTGACTACAGGAAAGAGTTCAGTTTAGGGTTTAAACCCCCAATGCTAACTGAAGGGAAAAGTTTAGTTTAGGGTTTAAAACCCGAATGCTGACTACAATAAAAAGTTCAGTTTAGGGTTTAAAACCCTAATGCTGACTAAAGGAAAAAAGTTCAGTTTAGGGTTTAAAACCCTAATGCTGACTGAAGGAAAAGAGTTCAGTTTAAGGTTTAAAACCCTAATGCTGACTACAGGAAAAAGTTCAGTTTAGGGTTTAAAACCATAATGCTGACTAAATGGAAAAGAGTTCAGTTTAGGGTTTAAAACCCTAATGCTGACTGAAGGAAAAAGTTCAGTTTAGTGTTTAAAACCCTAATGCTTACTACAGGAAAGAGTTTAGTTTAGGGTTTAAAACCCTAATGCTGACTAAAGGGAAAAAGTTCAGTTTAGGGTTTAAAACCCTAATCCTGATTAAAGTGAAAAAGTTCAGTTTAGGGTTTAAAACCCTAATGCTGACTAAAGGGAAAAGTTCAGTTTAGGGTTTAAAACCCTAATGCTGACTACAGGAAAGAGTTCAGTTTAGGGTTTAAAACCCTAATGCTGACTAAAGGAAAAGAGTTCAGTTTAGGGTTTAAAACCCTAATGCTGACTGAAGGAAAAGAGTTCAGTTTAAGGTTTAAAACCCTAATGCTGACTAAATGGAAAAGAGTTCAGTTTAGGGTTTAAAACCCTAATGCTGACTGAAGGAAAGAGTTCAGTTTAGGGTTTAAAACCCTAATGCTGACTACAGAAAATAGTTCAGTTTAGGGTTTAAAACCCTAATGTTGACTGAAGGAAAAGAGTTCAGTTTAGAGTTTAAAACCCTAATGCTGACTAAAGGGAAAGAGTTCAGTTTAGGGTTAAAAACCCTAATCCTAATTAAAAGGAAAAAGTTTAGTTTAGGGTTTAAAACCCTAATGCTGACTAAAGGGAAAAAGTTCAGTTTAGGGTTTAAAACCCCAATGTTGACTGAAGGGAAAAGTTCAGTTTAGGGTTTAAAATCCTAATGCTGACTAAATAGAAAAGAGTTCAGTTTAGGGTTTAAAACTCTAATGCTGATTAAATGGAAAAAGTTCAGTTTAGGGTTTAAAACCCTAATGCTGACTAAAGGCAAAAAGTTCAGTTTAGGGTTTAAAACCCCAATGCTGACTGAAGGAAAGAGTTCAGTTTAGGGTTTAAAACCCTAATGTTGACTACAAGAAAGAGTTCAGTTTAGGGTTTAAAACCCTAATGCTGACTAAATGGAAAAGAGTTCAGTTTAGGGTTTAAAACCCTAATGCTGACTAAATGGAAAAGAGTTCAGTTTAGGGTTTAAAACCCTAATGCTGACTAAATGGAAAAGAGTTCAGTTTAGGGTTTAAAACCCTAATGCTGATTAAATGGAAAAAGTTCAGTTTAGGGTTTAAAACCCTAATGCTGACTAAAGGCAAAAAGTTCAGTTTAGGGTTTAAAACCCCAATGCTGACTGAAGGAAAGAGTTCAGTTTAGGGTTTAAAACCCTAATGTTGACTACAAGAAAGAGTTCAGTTTAGGGTTTAAAACCCTAATGCTGACTAAATGGAAAAGAGTTCAGTTTAGGGTTTAAAACCCTAATGCTGACTAAATGGAAAAGAGTTCAGTTTAGGGTTTAAAACCCTAATGCTGACTAAATGGAAAAGAGTTCAGTTTAGGGTTTAAAACCCTAATGCTGACTAAATGGAAAAAGTTCAGTTTAGGGTTTAAAACCCTAATGCTGACTGAAGGAAAAGAGTTCAGTTTAGGGTTTAAAACCTTAATGCTGACTAAAGGGAAAAAGTTCAGTTTAGGGTTTAAAACCCCAATGCTGACTGAAGGAAAGAGTTCAGTTTAGGGTTTAAAACCCTAATGCTAACTACAGGAAAGAGTTCAGTTTAGGGTTTAAACCCCTAATGCTAACTAAAGGAAAAGAGTTCAGTTTAGGGTTTAAAACCCTAGTGCTGACTGAAGGAAAGAGTTCAGTTTAGTGTTTAAAACCCTAATGCTGACTACCGGAAATAGTTCAGTTTAGGGTTTAAAACCCTAATGCTGACTGAAGGAAAAGAGTTCAGTTTAGGGTTTAAAACCCTAATGCTGACTAAAGGGAAAAAGTTCAGTTTAGGGTTTAAAACCCTAATCCTGAATAAAGGGAAAAGTTCAGTTTAGGGTTTAAAACCCGAATGCTGACTAAAGGAAAAAAGTTCAGTTTAGGGTTTAAAACCCCAATGCTGACTGAAGGGAAAAGTTCAGTTTAGGGTTTAAAACCCCAATGCTGACTGAAGGAAAGAGTTCAGTTTATGGTTTAAAACCCTAATGCTGACTACAGGAAAGAGTTCAGTTTAGGGTTTAAAACCCTAATGCTGACTGAAGGAAAAGAGTTCAGTTTAGGGTTTAAAACCCTAATGCTGACTAAAGGGAAAGAATACAGTTTAGGGTTTAAAACCCTAATCCTGATTAAAGGGAAAAAGTTCAGTTTAGGGTTTAAAACCCTAATGCTGACTAAAGGGAAAAGTTCAGTTTAGGGTTTAAAACCCTAATGCTGACTACAGGAAAGAGTTGAGTTTAGGCTTAAAACCCTAATGTTGACTGAAGGAAAAGAGTTCAGTTTAGGGTTTAAAACCCTAATGCTGACTACAGGAAAGAGTTCAGTTTAGGGTTTAAAACCCCAATGCTAACTGAAGGGAAAATTTCAGTTTAGGGTTTAAAACCCTAATGCTGACTACAAGAAAAAGTTCAGTTTAGGGTTTAAAACCCTAATGCTGACTAAAGGAAAAGAGTTCAGTTTAGGGTTTAAAACCCTAATGTTGACTGAAGGAAAAGAGTTCAGTTTAGGGTTTAAAACGCTAATGCTGACTACAGGAAAAAGTTCAGTTTAGGGTTTAAAACCATAATGCTGACTAAATGGAAAAGAGTTCAGTTTAGGGTTTAAAACCCTAATGCTGACTGAAGGAAAGAGTTCAGTTTAGTGTTTAAAACCCTAATGCTGACTACAGGAAAGAGTTCAGTTTAGGGTTTAAAACCCTAATGCTGACTGAAGGAAAAAAGTTCAATTTAGGGTTTAAAACCCTAATGCTGACTAAAGGGAAAAAGTTCAGTTTAGGGTTTAAAACCCTAATCCTGATTAAAGGGAAAAAGTTCAGTTTAGGGTTTAAAACCCTAATGCTGACTAAGGGGAAAAAGTTCAGTTTAGGGTTTAAAACCCCAATGCTGACTGAAAGGAAAAGTTCAGTTTAGGGTTTAACACCCCAATGCTGACTGAAAGAAAGAGTTCAGTTTAGGGTTTAAAACCCTAATGCTGACTACATGAAAGAGTTCAGTTTAGGGTTTAAAACCCTAATGCTGACTGAAAGAAAAGAGTTCAGTTTAGGGTATAAAACCCTAATGCTGATTAAAGGGAAAAAGTACAGTTTAGGGTTTAAAACCCTAATCCTGATTAAAGGGAAAAAGTTCAGTTTAGGGTTTAAAACCCTAATGCTGACTAAAGGGAAAATTTCAGTTTAGGGTTTAAAACCCTAATGCTGACTACAAGAAAGAGTTCAGTTTAGGGTTTAAAACCCTAATGTTGACTGAAGGAAAAAAGTTCAGTTTAGGGTTTAAAACCCTAATGCTGACTACAGGAAAGAGTTCAGTTTAGGGTTTAAAACCCCAATGCTAACTGAAGGGAAAAGTTCAGTTTAAGGTTTAAAACCCTAATGCTGACTACAGGAAAGAGTTCAGTTTAGGGTTTAAAACCCTAATGCTGACGAAATGGAAAAGAGTTCAGTTTAGGGTTTAAAACCCTAATGCTGACTAAATGGAAAAAAGTTCAGTTTAGGGTTTAAAACCCTAATGCTGACTAAAGGGAAAAAGTTCAGTTTAGGGTTTAAAACCCCAATGCTGACTGAAGAGAAAAGTTCAGTTTAGGGTTTAAAACCCTAATCCTGATTAAAGGGAAAAGTTCAGTTTAGGGTTTAAAACCTTAATGATGACTAAAGGGAAGAGTTCAGTTTAGGGTTTAAAACCCTAATCCTGACTAAAGGGAAGAGTTTAGTTTAGTGTTTAAAACCCTAATGCTGACTAAAGGAAAAGAGTTCAGTTTAGAGTTTAAAACCCTAATTTTGACTGAATGGAAAAGAGTTTAGTTTAGGGTTTAAAACCCTAATGCTGACTGGAGGAAAAAGTTCAGTTTAGGGTTTAAAACCCCAATGCTGACTAAAGGAAAGAGTTCAGTTTAGGGTTTAAAACCCTAATGCTGACTACAGGAAAAAGTTCAGTTTAGGGTTTAAAACCCTAATGCTGACTAAAGGGAAAATTTCAGTTTAGGGTTTAAAACCCTAATGCTGACTAAAGGGAAAAGTTCAGTTTAGGGTTTAAAACCCTAATGCTGACTAAAGGAAAAGAGTTCAGTTTAGGGTTTAAAACCCTAATGCTGACTGAAGGAAAAGAGTTCAGTTTAGGGTTTAAAACCCTAATGCTGACTAAATGGAAAAGAGTTCAGTTTAGGGTTTAAAACCCTAATGCTGACTGAAGGAAAGAGTTCAGTTTAGGGTTTAAAACCCTAATGCTGACTA